>NW_026869167.1:205245-270066 GCF_020745735.1 Hemiscyllium ocellatum | reverse complement strand
TCTTTAACCCCTACCTCCTGCAGTACAAAGGTCTGCAGGTTAGTTGAATGGCCAAGCTAAATTTCCATAATGCTCAGGGATGTGTAGGTTAGGTGCATTAGTCAGGAGAAATATACAGTAATGGGTAGGGAATGGGTCTGGGTGGGATACCATTCGGAGGGACGCTGTGGAACCTTTGGGCCGAATGGCCTGTTTCCACACTGTCAGATTCTAATTTTCCCAGCTCCCATCGTTCTGAGGAAGGGCCACTGGACAGATTCCTGTTCCAGATGCTGCCAGACCTGCTGAGCTTTCCCAGCACCTCCTGCTTGTTGTTCCTGATTGACACCATCCATCCACCTTCCGGGTTTGATTCAGGCAGGGGGAGGATCCCACCACTGACCTCACAATGGGGTCCAGCTGATTGGGGCAGCTTCGACCAATAGGAAAATGTGGTGGGACTGGTGGACCAAGTGGAAGCAGCTGGTCATCCAAACAATGGGAGTGAATGAGGGCGCTGGCCAGTGGGATGACACGTCACCAGTAACTCCGCCTGTGCAGTGCCACGTGACTCGGCCGTTGGTGAATGTGGGAGACACAAACAGGGAAGGGGAGAGTGGCCTCGGAGACAGGGAGGTAATGCGTCACTTTATACTGGGAAGTTTTAATTACACTGTGCGGGTCGTAGGTGAATTAGAAACTCTTAATCCCACGTTTGCAGCAGATGGGAAAATGGCTGTGGCCCTCAGGAGTGATAGGTCCTGGGATATGGCCGCCATCTTTATTGGGGTAAGGCACAGTGAGGCACATGTCCCCTTCCTAGGATGGGGCAGGTGTGTAACTTGAAGAGAGGCATTTACACATCATGCACATACCAAGAAAAAAGTATGTCTTTATATTCTTCCTGTACTGACTAAGTTTTGTTTTGTGAATTTATTTCATAGGATATTAAATCAGAATAATTGAGGTGGGATCTCAAAAGCAAGTTTTTACAGTCAATGGAGTCATCAGGATCTGAATATCATTGGCATTTAAATGTGGAAGGAAAAAGTTTTGTCTGTTTGTGGGAAAATATTTCCAATATTTTTGTTAAGCAGAAAGATGTACAAAATTGTGGTTGGATCACCCTTTGGGTGTGTGCTCTGTTCTGGGCCCTGCAGCTGAGGTAGGAATTATTGGCCTTCGAGGGGAGCACAGATTTATCCAAATAATACCTCATCTCTTTGTAAGAACTCTCAGATTTAGACCCAGTCACCCACTTCATGATGTTAACCTGTAAACTTCATATTTTCAATGACCTGCAAACTTCCCATTAAAAGTCCTTTGGACTCAAATTCCAGTACCTTTTCAGATGGAACGTTCCAGATTCTGACAACTGTCTGTTCATTCAGAAACTGCTGAGGTCCATGTTGACTCTGGGGTTACAAAGGGCTGAATTGAAAGATGAGATGCTGTCCCTGAGTCCCATTGAGATGCATTGGAACAGTACAGGAGGCTGAGGGCAGTGTAGGTGTGAGCAGACAATGACAATGACAGGGCTGCACTGTGAGGGCTGCTTGGCTCAATGAGAGTGTTTTGGAGTTAGATGAAAACAGAGCGAGGGAGACAGGAGAAGGTGAAGCTGAAACTCCTTTTAGTTCAGGCCGTTCAAATTCACATGGTCCCAATGGGAACAGCCAGTTTTTAAGTGATACCTGCGGAGTATTTGTTAACAGTTTTTAAAGTAGTTTTCCTGAGGGGCAGTTGAGAGTTAACCACATTGCTGTGGGTCTGGAGTCACATGTAGGCCAGACCAGGTGAGGATGACAGTTTCTTCCCTACAGGACATGAGTGAACCAGATGGGTTTTTCTAACAATTGACAATAGTTTCATGGTCATCATTCGCCTTTTCATTCTAGATTGTATTGGATTCCGATGCTGCATCGCCATGTTGGGATTCTAACCCTAATCCTCGGAACATTGCACATGTCCCTCATCTGGCAGGAATACCATTAAGCCATTGCCTCCCTTTTTAGCAATGTTTTTTAAAAGAAAGTTCCATCATTCTACGTGTGCAATGTGAGATAAAATACTGCAACGTCCATGTGTCAGCCTCTCCAAAAGGTCAATCAACAGAAATTTGTTGGGGCGTGAAATATTTCACTTTTTTGGGGGGAGGAGGGGTTTAATAAACAAAAATGAATCGAAATAAAAATCTTATGCCACGGACATGTAATTTCTGAAGCCGGAGGGGGATCAAGAGACAGGGAGGGTTGTGGGGCCAGAGGGGGACTGTTGTCCAAACATCACTGTGGTGTACATGGACTGCAGCATTTCAGGAGGTGTTAACCACCACTTTCTCCAAGACAAGTAAAGGTGGCCAATAAATACTGGGCAGCAAAGGCAACCCCCAGTGAATAAAACCAAGCAGTGACCTCTCTGAGCTGACTTGCTGTGAGTTAAAAATCTCTCTGGAAATGGAGTGGGCAGAGAAGAGAAACAGTGACATTTCACAGCTGCCCTCAGAGAGACCTCACCCTTGGAAGTACTCAGAGCCGGGGATCAGCTCAGTGAGTTTCAGTCTCTTCAAACATCAATCTTAGTCAGTTTTTTTTATTAAATCTACAGTAGTGAGTAAGGTGAGGAGTTCTTTTTAATGTCTTACGGTCTCTTGATTAAATGTTTACGATATGAAACATAAGCATTAAGTTATCCTCGGGCAGTATTTTTTCAGCAGTAAGACTGTGTCTTTGTCTTGGTCTGGAGATTAAGGCAGAGAGATGGCCTGTTGTAGAGTGGCGTGCCGTTCCTGTCGGATGTGGGAGATTAGGGAGAGTTTCAATGATCCTGATGATTGTCTGCAGGAAATGTGATTGCAAATCCTATTGGAACGCATGGATTGGTGGAGGAGTGATTAAAGGCAGTGAGGAATTGACAGAAGCCGGGGGGGGTGTGATCGGTGGCAGTCTGAGAATTGCAGGATACTGCAGATACAGTCAGGTAGATGGTTACCTCCAGGAAAGCTAGGAGGGGCAGGTAGGTACTGCAGGAGTCTCCTGTGGCTATCCCCATCTCAGACAAGTATACTGTTTTGGAAATGTAGGTGGGAATAGACTTTCAGGGGAATGTAGCACTGACAGTCAAGTTACTGGTACTGAGACTGGCTTCTAACATAATGTGAGGTATATCAAGTTCCACATGATCGATGGTGATAGGGGACTCTCTAGTCAGGGGCACAGTCTGCCATTTCTGCTGCTGACCGTGAGACATCAGAATGGGGTGATGCCTCCCTGGTGCCAGTGTAAAGGATGTCTCTCAGAGGGAGCAGAATATTCTGCAAAGGGAAACTAACCAGTGGGAGGACATTGTACATTGGTACCAATGGCATAGGAAGGGGAAAGCATGGGGGTCCTGAGGAGCAGGGAGATTTGCTAGTGCCACTCGGGAGGCATTAAACTAATGAGGGAGTCGGGGTAATCCTAAAGAGATAGTGAGAAAAGAGGTGAGTCTGAGGCTGGTACTGTTCACCGGTCAGACTGTCAAGGCAGGCAAGAGCAAGTCCAGAATGGGGTGGGACGGACCAGTTGCACTGCATTTATTTCAGTGCAAGAGACCTGACAGGTCAGGCAGGTGGGCTCAGGGTATGGTTTTGAACATAGCACTGGGATATTACAGCAATTACAGAGGCAGCACTCAGGGATGGGTAGGACTAGCAGCTTAATGTTCCAGGGTATAGATGCTATAGCAAGGATAGAAAGGGGGCAACAGAGCAGGGGGAGAGGTGTTTTTGATTAGAGATAACATTATGGCTGGGCTTCGGGAGGATATTCCTGGGAGTACATCCAGGCAAGTTATTTGGGTGGTACTGAGAAATAAGAAAGGGATGACCATCTTACTGGGATTGTATTATAGACTCTCTCCCAATAGTCAGCAGGGAATTGAGACACAATTTTACCGGGAGACCTCGGTTATCTGTAAGAATAATATGGTTGCAATGATAAGGGGTTTTAACTTTACCAACATGGCCTCGGAGTGCTGTAGTGTTAAGGGCTTGGATGGAAAGGTATTTGTTCAGTGTGTACGAGAACATTTCTGATTGAGTTTGTAGGATGTACCTACGAGAGAAGGAACAAAACCTGACCTGTTTTCTTTATTCATTCACAGGATGAGGCTGTCACTGGCTCGGCCAGCATTTATTGCTGCGTTTACCCAGAGGGCAGTTAAGAGTCAACCACGTTGCTATAGGTCTGGAGTCCCATGCAGACCAGACCAGGTAAGGATGGCATTTTCCTTCCCTAAAGGTCATGAGTGAACCACATGGGTTTTTCCAACAATTGACAATGGATTCCTTGTCGTCACTCGATTATTTTTTCCAGATATTTATTGAATTCACGTTCCCAAATCTGCCGTGATGGGATTCAAACCCGGGTCCCCAGAACGTTATCTGGGTCTCTGGATTAACTGTCTAGTGATAATTTCACTCCGTCATCGCTGCCTCTTAGAAAATGAGGCAGGGTGAGTGACTGAGGTATCAGTGGGGCAGCACATCAGCACTAAAGACCCCACAGTATTGTGGCTCAGTGGTTAGTGCTGCTTCCTCAGCTCCAGGGACCTGGGTTTGATTCCAGCCTCGGGCGACTGTATGTGTTGGCACATTCTCCCCAGTGTCTGTGAGGGTTTCCTTCAGGTGTTCTAGTTTGCTCCCGCAGTCCAAAGATGTGTAGGTTAGTTGGATGAACCATGTTAAATTTCCCATAGTGTCCAGATGCAGTATATGAGGTTTTGGGATGTGCAGGCAAATCTCTGCCTGATGTGAAAAGATCCCTTTGGGGTCTTGGACAGAGGTCGGAGGGAGGTGTGGCCGCAAGTTTTACATCTCCCATGGCGGTAAGGGAGGGTCAAGGGTGCGGAGCATGAGTTGGTGAGAGGGTATGGACCCAAGAAGGGAGTCGCAGAGGGAATGGTCTCTGCGGAACACAGATAGAGGTGGGGAGGGAAATATGTCTCTGGTGGTGGGGTCTGACTTCACGGAGCAGAAATAAGAGGTTAATGTGCTATATCTGGAGAGTAGTGGGGTGGAAGGTGAAGATCGCAGGGTTATATTCTTTATTGTGGCTGGCGGGGTGGGGTAAAGGCGGAGGTGCGGGAAGTGGAGGGTATGTGTTGGAGGGCATTGTTCAAAAAGTCGGAAGAAAATCTATGGTCCGTGAAGTAGGCCTTTCTGGGATGTCCTGGAATAGAATCCAAAGAGATGAAACAAATATATCACAGACAAAAGATTAACTGGACCAGACAATATGACCCCTTAAAGGTCAACATGGCTGCCTATGGAACCACAGGGGGTGTGAAATATATGCAAATATTTCACATCATTTTTACTGGAGAAGTATATGGAAGCTCGAGAGATTGGAGAAATAAACAGTGATAACTTGAAAAGTGTCCATGTTACAGAGGAGGTGGTACTGGATGTCTTAAATCGCATCAAGGTGGATAAAGCCCTGGAACTTGATCAGGTGTATCCTGCAACTTCCTGGAAATCTAGGGAAGTGATTGTTGGGTCTCTCCTGAGGTATTTGTATCGTTGATAGCAACAGGTGAGGTGCCATTATTTTAAAAAAGGTGGTAAGGAGAGGCCATGGAACAAGAGAACAGTGAGCCTGAAGTCAGTGGCAGGCAAGTTGTTGGAAGGGATTCTGAGGGACAGATATCCATCTACTTAGAAAGGTAAGGAATGATCAGTGAGAGTCAATGTGGCTTTGTACATGCACAATTGTGTCTCACTAACTTGAGTGAGTGTTTTGAAGTGACAAAGAAAATTGATGAAGCCAGGCGGTGAATGTTGTTTATTTGGACATTCAACAAGATTCCACAAAGCAGACTGGTTAGCAGGGTTAGATCACACGGAATGCAGGGGGAGTAACCATTACAAAAGTACCTTGAAGGTAGGAGACAGAGAATGACGGAGGATTGCTTTGTGTACTGGAGGCCTGGGAGCAGTAATGTGCTTCAAGGATGTATATTGGGCCCTTAAATAAATGACTTGGATGTGAATATATGAGGTATGGTCAGTAGGTTTACAGAAGACACCAAAATTGGAGGTGTAGTGGACAGTGAAGAAGGTTAGTTCAGAATACAACAGGATCTTGATCAGATGGGCCATTGGAGCAAGGAATGGCAGACGGAGTTAAATTTAGATAAATGTGAGCTGTTGTATTTTGGAAAGGCAAATCTGGGCAGGACTTATACACTTGATGGTGACATTCTGGGGAGCGTTGCTGAACAAAGGGACCTTGGAGTGCAGGTTCATAGTTCCCTGACAGTAGAGTCACAGGGAGGCGGGGTAGTGAATGCAGCGTTTGGTACGCTCCCCCTTATTGGTCAATGCATTGAATGCAGCTGTTGTGATGTCATATTGTGGCTGGACAGGGCACTGATGAAGGCCCTTCTGGAATTCTGTTTTCGTTCCAATCTCCCTGTTCTTGGAATAATATTGAGAAACTTGAAAGGGTTAAGAAAACGTTTGCAAGGACTTTGCCAGGGTTGGACGGTTTGAGCTATTGGGAAAGGCTGAATAGGCTGGGACTATTTTCCCTGGAGAGTTGGAGGCTGAGAGGTGATCTTATAAAATCATGAAGGGACCGGATAAGGTGAGCAGTCAGGGACTTCTTCCCAAGTTCGGTGGGCCCAGAACTAGAGGGTGAAAAATGTGAAAAATGAGGTCTGCAGATGCTGGAGATCACAGCTGAAAATGCGTTGCTGGTTAAAGCACAGCAGGTCAGGCAGCATCTCAGGAACAGGAAATTCGACGTTTCGAGCATAAGCCCTTCTTCAGGAATGGGAGAGAGTTTGCCAAGCAGGCAAAGATAAAAGGTATGGAGGAGGGACTTGGGGGAGGGGCGATGGAGGTGGGATAGGTGGAAGGAGGTAGGCAGGTGTTGAGGAAGGAGATGTGGCTGTGGTAACGAGTCTGTTTGAGAACGTGGCTGAAGAGTTTCTGTGCAGAGGAGATGACCTGGGGGGGGGGGGGGGGTGCAGTGAGAAAGAGAGACTCACTGAAATCCTTGTAGAGGGAGGAAGAGAGCTTCTTCAAGGAAGGCATCCCTGCAAGAGGATTCGCAGTAGGTTAAACTCGAAGATTTTCACGAGGGGTGTGGAAAAGGTGAGCAGCTGGGTCCTATTTCCTCAGGTTAGGTGGGTCCAAAACTAGAGCACATAGGTTTAAGTTGAGAGGGCAAAGCTTTAAAAGGGATCTAACTGGCAACGTTTTCAAGCTGAGTGTGGTGTGTGTATGGGAGGAGCTACCAGATGAAATAGTGGAGGCTGATAAAATCACAACATTTAATAGGCTTCCAATTGGGTACACAAATAGGAAGGGTTTTGATGGATGCAGGCCAATAGATGGTAAATGGGAATCCATTAGTTTAGGATTCCTTGTTGGCATGGACGAATTGGAACGAAGGTCTGTTTCTTTGATGTTCTTAAATTAAGATGCATTCCTGTCTTTTGTGGAGAGCTCGCTGAAGCACAAATAATTAACCTTGGAGCTGAGAAGGTGAAGCAGTGATTTCGACCTGGTGCAGATTTGATTCCAAAGTTTTGAATTTGCAGAGAGAGAGGAATTGTTAACACTGTCACAATTTTTAGTAACTACTTTCAAGTAATTGGCAAATAATACAAGGTGAAAATGTGAACACTATTTTACTCAGTAAGTTCTAAGCATCTGGAACAGTCTGAACAACACAGATTCAGCAGGCATTCTCGAAAAGACTTGGAATTTTACTTTTTAAGGAAAGATTTGGGGGATATGGGCACATGGGAGGGGACTTGGGACAGATTTGCAGCATCTCCAGAGGGGGAAGAGTACAACCCCAATGGGCTGAATAGCCCCCAGCCCCTGTGCTCTGTGATACTGCCCCATTCACTGCGAATGATGAAGCTCATCCCAGGGCAGGGAGAGGGATTAGCCCTCCACTCTCATGACAATTGTGCCCGGCTGATTGACGGCAGCTCCAGACCAATGGGAGGAGAGTCTGTGTGGTCCTGCAGCCAATGGGAGTGAATGAGGGGTGTGGCCAGCAATACGACACCTGTCCATGAGCTGTGCAGGTGCAGTGTCACTGGGTGGGAGAGGGAGAGAGACAGCAGAGTCTGGGACAGAGGCTGTAGGACATGAATTACAAACTCCCGGTAAATTAAAACCAAAAGAACTGTGAAAGATGTAAATTAAAAACAACAACCAGGAGGTTCTGGAAAAGATCTGGCAGCATCTGTGAAGAGAAATCAGAGTTAAAGTTTAAGATCCGATGATCCTTCCACAGAACAGATGTTACTGAGAAAAAAAAGTCAGTTTATTTGCAGAAGATAGTGTGGGGAGAGGATAAAGGAGTAAAGGATAGGTGTGGATAGAGTGAGAAGGACAGTTGGATAAAGGATAATGATCTGGCTGGGGGAGGGTGACTAGCTGTTCGTGGAGATTGTTAGTGGCTAACCATAGGTAGTGTGTAATGGCAGGCTGTTAGAACAAGGCCTGGTGTGTGGGGTAGGGGGCTACGACATGAGGTTGTTAACCACTAACTGTCTCCATTGTAAGCTGTTGCCCACCTATATCACTCCACGATTGGAGCTGCTGAGGACACAAACCTTTGGAATATCCTCCCTCACCCCCTCTCTCTGCCTTAAAGATGTATCTAAAAAATCGTTCTCTTTAATCAACGTTTCCATCATCCGTGAAGCATTTCAGGAGATTTGTCAATGTGAAAGGCTCCATACAATGCAGGTAGTTGTTGTTATTGTCTGACATCAGGAGAAACAGGGATGAGCCCTCTCTCTCTTATACCTGATGAACAGCAGCAAAAGCAGGAAGCACTGAGCATGCTCCAGCCCACAATGGGACTCGGATTATTGATGTCAGTGGGGGAACGGGGGCTAGAGGTGCTAGTTGTTCCTTCAACCAATCGGAGTGAATGAGGGGCGGGACAATACTCAACCACGTGATAAACTTCACTAGCAGCACAGTGTTGTTGTGACCAAGGCATTGGAAATGTGTGAAGGTGCAGGGCAGGGGAAGGAAAGACGTATTGACCAGGAAGGAAGGAAATTTTCACGGTATGGAATGAGAGGTTTTACAGAACTTAGTGTACATTGTACAACACAAATTTGAAAATCCAAATTCTGTACCATTTTCTCTCCCTATTATGCATTTTACACTCCCTGAAATATCAACTGTGTGTTTCTCTCTCCACAGATCCCAGTGATCGGTGCCAAAGCCCCATTGCCTGTGGAGAAGGTGATGTTTGACTTCCTGTACAGCTGCAGTTCGTGTGGTGAAGGTGCTCCCACAATGTGGTTGGGTAAGAGCTGTTATAGATTATTCACTCAGCGACAGTGAAGAGTTGACAATGTATGTGCAAATCAACAACAGTTTGTTTGTTTTTATCATGTTTACAATTCCACAGAAATACTATTGAGAGCTTCCGACATAAAGCCACAGATGGGGATATTAGGTCAGGTGATCAAAAGAATTGCCAAATACACAGGTTTTCAGGAATACCTTAAAGGAGGAAAGCAGGTCTGAGAGGGTGATGGTGGGAATTCCAGACCGTGTTGCCTTGGCAACAGTAGAAACAGCCAGACAGGTGAAGCAATGAATAAACACATCGTTGGGAGTCTGAAAGGAAATGAGTTGTCGGGATCTCACAGGTTGTGTGGTGCAGGGAGACAGGGATGTTCACAGACAGGAATTACATCAAGGGTGAGAATTTTAAATTTTTGCTTGTTGATGGATCAACAAGTTTTGGTACAAGTGAGCACTTGGACAGTAGGGTTTTAGATACTCTTGAGATTTCATGTACGTTGAACGTGGGAGGCTGGCCATGAATGTGTTTTATAATGAAGTCTGGAGATAACACAGGGATGGACAAGTATTTCAATAAATGAGCTGAGGCTAGGGTGGAGTTGGGTGACGTCACGAATGTAGACATAGTGTTTTTGGAGTTGGGCTGCTCCTCATCATCACTCCTCCTACCAAATCACAGATATTGTTCCTTGTTCTATCTGTCTGTCTTTTCTGGTTATGTCCTTCTCTCCCATTCTGCTACAAACTAATATTTGACCCCACCGTTGTTGCAAACACCGATTCCATCCCCACTCTCCCTTTCCTTTCTGAATTCCTTGTATTTGGTGTCCCTCAAGGATCTCTCCTTGGTCCCTCCTGTATCTCACCTACATACTGCCAAGAGGTGATATTGTCCAAAAGCACAGTGTTAGGTTTCACATGTACACTGACAATGCCCAGCTCTCCCTCCCCATCATCCCTCTCCATTACTCAGTTATCAAACTGCTCATCACACTCCCACTACGCGATTAGCTGCAGTTTGCTCCAATGAAACATTGTAGTGGTTAAACTCATTGCCTTCAGTTGCTATTACAAATTCCTTTCCCTTCCTGCTGAGCCCCTCCCTCTCCCTGGGAACTGTCTGAGGCAGAGCTACACTCTTCACAATATTGCTGTCATATCTGTAACCCCAAGTGACCTTCTGATCAGGCATCTACACAATCACAAACACCAGGAATTCCAATCTCTAAAATGTTGCTTGTCTCCACCTCACCCCAGCTCCATTGCTACTGAAACCCCTGACCCGTGTCGGTGTTGCCTTAAACTTGACGAATCTAAAATAGAATCCATGATTCCGTGACTGACCCAAAATCTGGTTCCAGGCTCCCTCATGATGGGAAATATCCTCTCAGTATTTACCCTGTCAAACTCCTTAAGAATCCTTCATGTTACAATGAGATCCCCTCTCATTGTTCCCAAATCCAGTGAGTGGAGTCCCAACTACTTCAGCCTTTTCTTAAAAGATAATCCCTGCAAACGATGGATCATCCCAGTCAGGTTTCTGTGAAATGCCTCTGATGAAATGTATTTCCTTAAATAAAGGGACCAAAACTTCTGTCATTAATCCCAGATGTGGTCTCACTTCAATTTATAAACTTCATAAAGTTCCTCTCAGGTATATACTCCAAACAACTCCCTTTAAACTTGCACTGATGTTGAAATGCTCAGCAGGTCATGCAGCATCTGTGAAGAAAAATCAGTTAAAGTTTCGGGTCTGGTCACCCTTCCTCAGATACGTTAACTCTAATTTCTTTTCACACCAGCTGCTAGACCTGCTGAGCTTTTCCAGAAACTTCTGTTTCTCTTCCTGGTTTACAGCATCTGCAGTTGGTTCGGTTTTCATATCATTTAAACTTGCCATCTCTCCTCTAGAATCTGTCATTTCCATCTTGGAAAAAAGATTCACATTTGTTTGGTCTCCCCGACTCTGGGGAAAAATATAAACCATGACTAGTCACCCTATCATTGCTCCTTATAATTTTATAAAGTTCAATAAAGCCACCTAAAGTGTCCAGTGCTGCAGGGAAATAGCCTCAGCCTATTCAGCCTCTCCCTATGGTTCAAATGTTCCAATACTGGCAACACCCTAGTAAAACTTTTCTGAACTCGTGCAAGTTTCCCAACATCTTTCCTGTAACAGGGAGGCTGGAAGTGAAAGTAGTCTGGGGATTCCAAAGGTGGCCGAGCCAAGAAACTGTACAACTGAAACATGATCTCCCAACTCCTATCCTCAATGCACTGCCCAATAACAGCTAGCATACCGCACACCACCTTCACCGACCTGTCTACCTTCAACTACACTTTCAAGGAACTATCAACCCACACTGCACGGTCTGTTTGTTTGTCATCACTTCCCAGGAATTGCCATTAAGAGGTTGAGTCCTTTCTGGTAACATCTTTCTGAAATCAGGGAGACTACAATTGAATGCAGTATTCTAACACTGGCCTCACCAATGCCCTACTCAGCCACAACGTGACCTCCTAATCCCTATACTCAGTGACAGAATCCCTACAGTGTGGAAGCAGGCCTTTCGGCCCATGACCCATACCAACCATCGGAACAGCATTCCACCCTAACTCTGTAACCTACCATTACCCAAAGCTAATCCAGCTAACCTGCATGGCTTTGGATTTGTGGGAGGAAATTGAGAGCACTCAGAGGAAGCTCACGCAGACACACAGGGAGAATGTGCAAACACCACACAGACAGTGGAATCAAACCAGGGTCCAGTTATTGACCAGCGCATTCCATTAAAGGTCAGTGTCCCAAATGCCACATTCAGCACCTGATCTCCCTGAAACCCCACTTTCCAGGAACTATGCAGTTGTTCTGAGCCCTTCAGAGGGAAGTAAGGTGAGGAGGAGAAAACAAACAGGGTTGAGTAGTAGATTTATAAAATAACTCTCCATCTTCCCCCTCTGTGTTCCCTCCCGTCTCCCCCCACTCTCTTTTACCCCCCCCTCCTTTGTCGGTCAGTCCTTTGTCGGCCCCCCCACATCGTCGGTCGTGAATCCCCCCCTTTGATCTGTCCCACAATCTGTCACACCCTCTGTCAGTCGCCCACTTGTTGGTCGCACACCCGTCTCTTTCCCCCCTCTGTCGGTTGCCCCCCCCCCGCCCTCAGTCTGTTCCCCCTCTTTGTCGGTCGCCACCTCTGTCCCCCCCCCCGGTCTGTTCCTCTCCTCTCGAATCCTGTTTTGTGGCCCCATCCATTTCTGTGCCTCCCCTCTCTATCCCCCTCTCTGTCCCCACCCATTTCTGTCACAACCCTCTCGATCCACCCACCCTCTCTGTCTACCCTCCCCTCCCAGTCCCCTAGTTCTGTACTCCCCCCCCCCCCCCCCCCCCCCCCCCCCCCCCCCGCCACCCCCGGCAGGGAAAATATCTTGTCTATTTACCCTATCCATGCCCGGCCTGATTTTAAAAGTCTCCTTCAGGTCACCGTTCAGCCTCTGACGGTCCAGGGAAAACAGCCTATCCAACCCTGGCAACATCCTATAATTCTTTTCTGACCCCTTTCAATTTTGAGAACATCCATCTGACAGGAAGGAGACCAGAATTGCATGGAATATTACAAAAGTTGCCGAATCAATGTCCTGTACAGCCGCAATATGACCTCCCAACCCCTATACTAAACACTCTGACCGATAAAGACAAGCAGACCAACTGCCACCTTCACTATCCTATCTACTTGCTATTCTACTGTTAAGGAACTATGAAGCTGCACTCCAAGGACACTTTGTTTAGCAGCACTCCCCTGGAACTTATATTAACTGTATACGTCCTGCTAAAGTTTGCTTTTCCAAAATGCAGCAGTTCGCATTTTTCTAAACTGAACTCCTCAGCCCATCACCCATCTGATCCAGATCCCCTTGTACTCTGATCTTTTTCCCTGTCTACCACACCTCCCATTTTGGTGTCATCCGCAAACTTATTTATAATATCTCTTATGTTCACATCCAAATCATGGATATAAATGACGAAACGTGGATCCAGCACCGATCCTTGTGACACTCCACTGGTCACAGGCCTCCAGCCTGAAAAGTACCCTCTGCCTTCTACCTTCGGGCCAGTTCTGTACTCCGTACGATCTAACCTTGCTGACCAGTCTCCCATGAGGAACGCCTTACTGAAGTCCATGTAGATCATGTCCATGCTCTGACCTCAGCAATCCTCTTTGTTATTTGTTCAAAAAAACTGAGTCAGATTCATGAGACATGATTTCCCATGCACATATCTGTTATTAATATCCAGGATTTAACTCTGTACATCGGGGTCTGCGTTACCCAGTTATAGGTGTTAATATTCTGGATGAAGTTCATGTACACCAGCATTTTGTCAGTGACTGTGTATTGAGTCTTGTTAATGTTACCAACACCGGTTTTTGAAACCTTTTGAAAGGCAGTCCCCGTATCCCTTGCCCACCAGGAAATGGTGGCAGTGTCCTTACCTCTGGACCAGGAGGGTCGGCTCAGCGTTGAGGAACAGCATCTTTGAAGAGGATGATTAGAAAACCTGCCCAAGCCACCAGGCCATACTGTTTCCCAGCTGTCCCTGCCTCAGCCTCTAAACAGAACCTTCCTGTAGTTTCTCTCCTGTCAGACTCTCCCATTGCTCAGTTTGTCCAGGATTCCCTCCTGCTGCTGCACTGCTCCTGTCGCTCACTGACCTGTCCATCCCCCAGTGTCCTCCACATTCATTCATTGTTTACAATCCATTACCCCAGTTCTCCAGCCCATGGAGACGGCTCAATGATTAGCACTGCTGCCTCACAGCACCAGGTACCCGGTTTTGATTCCAGCCAAACCCAGAGTTTGTGCATTCTCCCCATGTCTGAGCGGGTTTCCTCCGGGTGTTCCAGTTTCCTCCCACAATCCAAAGATGGGCAGGACAGGTGAATTGGCCATTCTAAATTGTCCATAGTATTAGTTACATTAGTCAGGGGTAAATATAGGGTAGGGGAATGGGTCTGTGCAAGTTACTGTTTGGAGGGTCGGTATGGACTTGTTTGGCCGAAGGGCCTGTTTCCATACTGTAGGGATTCTGATATATTGGGCAGCAGCTGCTGTCAGTCTCCCGGACTCCTGTATGATTGGGAGCACGTGCTGTAGGAGGGGAGACCAGTGTATGGGCACAGTGCTGGCCTATTGTGGGAGTATGCACAGTGCCTGGGAAGGAGGCTGTGGTTGTGAGGGATTAATCTGTTATTGGCATCTTCCTCCCTCTGGAGCAGGACCCAGGGGAATGGCCTATTTCCTGGTACCCTGACATGTGATCAGACTATCAGTGGGGCAGCATTTTGCAGAGAGTTATCAGAACTCTTTGGTGAAGATTCAGGGTTTTTATGGAAAATGTCAAGGATGGGCCTGCAATTCGAGTTCTAATTTGGTTCATTTTAGTAAGACAGGTTTTGGCCAGAGTGTGCAGGAAGCAGTGCATGCAGGATGGTTGTCATCAGAGGATTCACCAACAACGCCCGCCCCCCCCCCCCCCCCCCCCCCCCCCGCTGGACTCAGAGTCAGACTCATTAATTTGGTTCTTAGTCCGCAGACAAGAGCTAGGAAACTGAATTCAAAGTGAGGAGAGAGAGTGTGAGAACTGGGTGTGGAGGGAAGGGAGTGAGGAGATTGGTTTGGATTTCAGTTCACAGAAGAAAGAAATTGTTAGACTGAGAGTTAAAACTTTGGGAAACATGAAACTACAATTTAATACTATAATTGTCTTATAAAGATCCATCCTGTATTAATATGGTGAGTTGTTTTCTCAGTTGTAGGGTACTGAAAGGGTGGATTTGTGGATGAGAAATTCAAATTGAACTTCATTTCAGATCTGATAGTTACTTGATCCGTGCCAATCTGAATATTCATTGGCCTTTTCCTGTGGAAGGAAAGGTGTGTATTCTGTCCGTGGGCGAATATTCCAAATCTCAGTGTGACTGGAAAAAATACTGAGGTACAGCCAAGTCCATGTTAGGGTGGTGACTGTGGAGAGAGAGTTCGTTTGTTTTTGAAAGTCTGAAAAATCATGGCATGTTTCCCAGGAACAATTAAGCCACAGCTTTGCTTTGTAGAAGGACAAGTCTTTAATTAACCATACAACCAGAAAGACACAAGGATACCTGCACCATGGGAAACACCATGAAAACGGGATTGTTGTAAAGGAGTTCATTCTCGATCATGGACTGTAATCCATTGGCGTTGTCACGTCGGTTCCAGCGCCGTGGGGAAATACTGGAAATATGATGAATGCAGTGTAGGTTTCAGTTATTAAACTGTAAAAAGTGCAGAACAATTTACAAGGATGTTGTCAGGGCTCAGGGGTCTGAGTTATAGGGAGAGGTTGGACAAGCGAGGATTTTTTTGTTTAGAGCAGAGGAAACTGAGTGGGTACTGTTCTAGAAGTGTGTAAGACCATGAGGGGCATGGATAAGGTGAATGCATTCAGTCTTTTTCCCAGGGAATCAAGGACTGGAGGGCATCAGTTGAAGGTTAGAGGGGAAAGAATAGAAGGGAAGTTGAGGGGCAACTGTTTTACACAGAGGGTGGTATGTATATGGAAGAGCTGCCAGTGGAAGTGGTTGAGGTGGGTACACTCTCACAACAGGTAAAAGACATTTGGACAAATACATGGATAGGAAAGGGTCAGAAGCAGATGGGCCAAGTGCAGGGAAATGGGGTTAGTGTGGATGGACATTCTGGTCAGCATGGGCCAGTTTGGGCCAAAGGGCCTGTCTCTGCTGCAGGATGTTATAACTCTAAGTGCATCTACTATTTCTCCCACTAACTCTGTGATATCCTGGGATGTATTCCATCAGGGCAAAGAGACTTATCTATCTTTAGCTCCATTAGCTTGCCCAGCTCTACCTCTTTCGTGATAACGGTTGTTTCTAGTTCCTCACCTTCCTCAGTCTCCTTATCAATTACTGGCATGTTCTTCGTATCCTCCACTGTGAAGACTGACTGCGGTGTACTCATATTCCTAAACCATGCTGGATAGCAATAACTACATTAGCAGAACTCTGAGAGGTCTTCTTTGAGTCTTTATTGATGAGACATGGCAGTTACCTGGATAGTGTACATGCAGAACACCTCCAGGCAGCATCAGGTAAAGCCCCACCTGTCCGATGTAAAGCTCCCATTCTTATACCTTTGTGGTTTGGGACTTTGAATAGAGACTCTCTCTCAGTATTATCTCCATGGCAATGGTCAGTTAGAAAGTCTAGTTCAGTTTCGCACTTTGTGGTTAAAACATACACCCCTGTGGCTCCCTCAAGTATCTGACAGGCACTTCAGTTTCAGTGGGGCTGTCTATCAGGATTCTGATATGGAGGAGCCGGTGTTGGGGTGGGGTGGACAAACTTATAAATCACACAACACTAGGTTATAGTCCAACAGTTTATTTGGAAGTACAAGCTTTTGGAGTGTGCTGTGATTTGTAACTTGATCAGGATTATCTCTATGGTAACAGTTAAGTGCTTCAACAATTACAGAGACCATATATTTCCCCTTGAGCAGTGTAAAACTGCTATTCCGGCCCTGGGGACAGCTACTCATCACTTTTCTCCCCCAATCCCATCTAGCTTTCTGTTGATCTTTAAAGTTTCTCTAATCTCCTAGTTTCTCCGTGGTCTTTGCCAATTTGTATGCCTTCTATTACAATTTGATAGACTCCCTTATTTCCTGAGCCACTCATGGCAGATTACTCTTTTTCCTACAGTCCTTCCTTTTCCCTGATATATACTTTTGCTGAGCACTTCGAAAAATTCCCCCGTTGTCCGTCAACTTTCCCACGGTAAAGTCTTTGCTTCCAGTCTACATTAGCCAACTCCTGCCTCATCCTATTGTAGTCTCCTTTGTTTAAGCACTCGATCTTGGATTGGATTTAATCTTCCAGCTTTCCAGCTGTGTTCTAAGTTCAACCAGATTTATCAGAAGTCTTTTACCAGATTACGAGGTGAGGCGAAGTTTCCTGGGTGTTTTGTGTTACATTGTCGTATTAAAGTATAGGATGGATGTTCACAACAGAGTATTCTGGACGGTGTGAATGTCCTCACAGTCTAAAACCATAAATCACTGTCTCCCCTCAGTTTAAAATTGCAAAATCATTATCTCCCACACGCTTCCTCACTATCTAAGTTTGGAACGCTAATCCACCTGACTAGCCTGCTTTTTCCAAAATCTCCTTTGGTGAAGGTGGTGAGTTTTGGATTCAGCTTTCCAGTTATTACCGTAAGAAGATGAGCACTGGGCACAGGAGAGGCAATGCAGCCCTTCGAACCAGCCCCACCATTTAATACGGTGATGATTGAGCTCACCTCGGTCTCAGCTGGGTTTTCCCGCCTGCTCTCTCTCACCCTTCATCTCATTGCAAATTCAACATCTGTATCTCTTCATTAAATCTGCTCATTGTCCTGGCATCCACCGCATTTTGAAGAGGGAATGCCACAAATTTGCAACACATTGAGACAAGTACATTCTTCTTCATGAGAATAGAATAGATTCCCTACAGTGCAGAAACAGGGTATTCATCCATCGAGTCCACACCAGCCTATGATGAGCATCCCATTCAGACCCACCCTGTCCCTGTAACCCTGCATTTCCCATGGCTAATGGCCTAACCGGCACATACATGGACACTGTGGGCAATTTAGCATAGGCAATACACCTAACCTATACATCTTTGGACTGTGGGAGGAAGCTCGAGCACCCTAGGAAACCCACGCAGACATGGTGAGAACGTGTAAACTCCACACAGTCGCATCTGGCTGAAATAAAACCTGGGTCCCTGACGCTGTGTGGCAGCAGTGCTCACCACTCAGTTACCTTTCAGTCTCAATTGCCAGTTCCAGTCCATGAAGCAGCCAGTTACATGCCCAGTGAATTGAATTCTAACAGCAGCATTGCCCTGGTAGGAGAGATTGAGGAGCTTGAAGCTGTCTTCTCTGAAGTATCTAAACATGAAACACTTCAAATGAACAAAATCGTCAAGAGCTCGACAGGATAGATACAAGAAGGATGTGCTCCTAGGCGGGTGTGCCTGGAATAAAATAAGCACTAACTACAGTATCTTTACCCAGCATCCCCTTTAGCTACATAAATGTTGAAGATTTATTTGCTGCTCTAATTCCACTCTCTCGATCACTCCCATTTTTCACTGCTGTAATGTTGATGACGGTGCAAATGTATAAAATTTAATTTAATCCATCCCAAAGCCTCTCTGTACCTGTGTCTCACTTGTGTTCACCGAGACACTCATTCAATCTGACCTCTTTACAAACCCTGCTCTGATATTTCCTTAGAGGGCTCAGAATTAATTATTCACAGAATTGTTACTGTACAAAAGGAGGCTGATTGGCTGATCAGCTCTCCAAAGGATCACCTCACTGACTGCCATTCTTCTCCCTTTACCCCATAAACCTTCCAATAACACCAGCGAGTTCACAACTAACCACAGCGATTGGATTGTTTTGTTTGTTCATGGGATCACGGCATCACTTGCTGGGGCAGCATTTGTCATCCATTCTAACTGCCCAGGAGATGGTTCAGATTGTTAACTCAGACAAAAAGACAGAAAGAAAGCTGCACATTTAGATCGCACCTTTGATGACCTGGGGCAATGAAACATGAATCAAATCCAATGATTTCAACCTCAAATCTCTGAAAATACAGACACAAAGCTTCCTACTTGTACCAGGCAGTCTCTCCAGCGTCCTTTATTTCTTGAGAAAAGAGGTTTAAGCTGTGTACCCGTTCCTGGTGATTGTAACCTCTGTGTCCTTGTACGATGTATGACTGAACCTTTATTTTCCTGTTCCCTGTGAGCGACATCAGCAGCAGAAACAGGTCCTGACCTGTGCGGGTTTCGGTTGGAGTATTTGTATTGACAAATTCATTCTCACCCTCACATACAGTGTGAAATTGCTGTAAAACAGAAGGAAAGGATTGAGTGAGAACCAACAGAAACACAAAGGCAGTGTGTGTACCTGAGCTGAATGAACCTGGCATGAGGAAAACGTGTCGATAATCACAACTAGTTAGAATCACAGAATCCCTGAGGCGCACAAAGAAACTATTCGGTCCATCGAGTCTGCAATGACCCTACCTCCATAACCCCACATTTACCATGGTTAGCCCAACCCACCTAACCTACACACTACAGGCCGTGTTAGCATGGCCAATCCAGCAAACCTGCACATCTGTGGGAGGGTCACATATTATGTCTAAGTGCTCAGGATTGTGGATGAAGGCTCACAAACACTTGACTCTGACACAAATGCTCTTTTTTTTTCCAAAATAAAATCTGGGGGCAACTGCAACCGGAAAGATTTCTGATTATCTCATGAGGAAGAGAATTCAAAACTCATGCCATTGACCCAGGGGGCGCAGTGAAAGTTACAGAGGTCTGGGAACCATCAGAAATGTAACAGGTTGTGAGCAAGGTGGGGGTGAGACAAGGACAAAAGGACAGTCTGTCACTCGGGGGAAGACCGGAGAGATTAAGCAGCAGAAATGTAATCCCTCAAGGCCACGGGGAATGGAGTTAGGGCTGGGAAAGAAACAAGGAAGCAAGGTGAGCAGCTGCCAAAGAAATACATTGAAAAAACAGATCATAATCACATAGAGGGCAGAGTACACAGTCTGAAATTGTTGCTGTCATTGGTGAGTACAGAACGCTGTAAAACCTGGATCGTTCTATTACAGCCAACACATACAGGATGGACAAAGTGGCCTCAATCTGTGCTGTAACTTACTGACAAATTTACTTGAGTTTAATATTCTGGAGAAGTGTCAAATAAATCGCAATGATCCCATTCTGCAGACTTTAGTCCATAGCCCTGCATGTTCCAGCGTTTCAGTTACATCCATGTCCTTTTATTCTAATGTGATGCTGGCTACTGCCTTTACAAGCCCATCAGTGAGTTCCTGCCCCCACCATCCACTCCCCTTCTTTCTGAGAATTAGTTTCAATCTAAAACCTCCAGTTTCTGACCTCTCTGTTATGAATAGCTCCTTCCTATTCACTCGATCTGGATTCCTCAGCATCTTATCACTTCAATTAAATCTCAGCTCATCCTCCTCGGAAAACATCCCCAACTTATCCAACCTTTCCTCAGAGCAGACATTCTCCAATCATGGAAACATTCTGATCAATCTCCTCTGTACCCTCTCTGGTGAGAACACATCAACGTGGGGACTCGGAGTGAGTGCAGTACCTTAATCATGGATTAACTTGTGTTCCTGACATTTCCAGTGTCACCTCCGTGTTCTTGTGGTTGTCGCTGATACAAGAAGTGTTCTGGTTTTCCCACATGGAACTGGATGTGCACTCCATGGGGCTGGGATTCCCTACCATTTGTTAACTAATCCTAAATTAACTTCAGATTAAAACAAGATTATCAGTTACCCAACAATCAACTTCTTTCATTATTCTCAAGTTACTTTTTTAAAATTATTACTATCTAAACACAACAGGCTTTAATTTGCTGAACAAGTATTCAGGTATCTTCTCTGTTAGAATTACTTGAAGATTATTATCTTCAGCTACATTTGGTGAATTGAACACTGATTGTAAATATATGAATATCAAATGGATTTGAGTTTGATGATAATTAATTTAGTCTGACATTCGTGTTGATTAATATCAATATAAACAGCAATGGGGTTGATTCATACCTGCCCTCTGGGCAATTAGGGATGGGCAGGAAATGCTGCCGGGCCAGCGATACCCTCATCCTGTGAATGAATAAAGGAAAATAAAAGTCTCTACCCAGTGTGAATGTGTACATGTTCCACAATGCTGTGAACATTCCCAAAGCTAAGTTCTCTATACGCAAAATAACTTGAAGGACTGCCAATACCATTGTTCATTACTTGGTGTGAAAAGAGAAAAAAAAGTCCTTCAAGTTGTGTTTATGAGTAAATTCATTGGTGTCTCAGCAGGATGGCTGCCTGAGTGAATCCCTTACCCTCCTCTTCACCACCCACCCCCCCCCCCCCCCCCCCCCCCCCCCCCCCCCCACACACACACACACACACACACACACACACACACACACACACACACACACAGAGCAGGTGAACAGCTTCTCCCCAGTCTGACTGGTTTGGCCCGTTTCCAGGTGGGAATGGGTAAAGAATTCCCTTCTGGCATTCCCCACATTTCCAGAGTCTGTCCCTAGTGTGGCTGCACTAGTGTTTTGATTTCAGATAAGTGCTGGCAGACTGTTATACACACCATTACGCACCCCACCCACCGCCCCCTCCCTTCCCCCCTCCCAGAACCCAGTATAAGGCAGTAAAACTTTATCTCCTGCTGAGGAAGGACAGCCTGTGTTAGACTGAGTAGGAACACTGAGCAGATTTACCTCAATGACAATTTAATCGGTGACCAGAGCAAGTTAAGCAAGTCCACATAAAATGCATTATAGCACAGAGAGAGGCCCATCAAATCCAAGCTGGCTCTCTGTAGCAGAATCCAATATTCTCATTCCCCATACGTCCCCCAAACTCTGCAATTTTATTTCCCTCGGATCTGATCTAATTGTTTTTATCAATCATTCATCTTCTCTGCTTGCACTACCATAATAGGCAGCATGTTCTGCATATTTCCAGCCAATACAGTCAGCAGAAACACTTGCTCATCTCCCGCTGTATCAAAACTTTACATCTGATCTTAATTCTTGTGCGATCACCTATTGAATACAGATATTTTTTGTCTGCTATATCTAGGTGTGTTATAATCTTATATAGCTCTATCAAAAATATATTCAACTTGTTTAATTCAAAGAAAATACAAATTTCTTCAAATCAATTCACTGAGTGCATTTTCTTCATCAGTGAACCACACCAGTAAGTCTGTACTCCACACTCTGAAGATCACTCATATCATTCAATATTGATGTCTAATTTGTTCCACAAATCCAGACGAGACAAGTTTTCTGCACAACAGCAGTAGTTTTATTATTGGACAGCTGGCGGGAGTTTCAAAATGTCTCTAAAGTAGCCGAGTGTCTACTTGCAGAGACTGTTCTTCATGAATCTCTGCCTTACCCACAGAGACAGTATATTTAATAGGAATTAGACAAAGACATATCAGTCACATGGGCGATTGCCATTACATAGTTTAAAGCAGGTAATTATGACCTTACAAAGCTTGATGAATGGCGATGTCCTGTGATAAAGTGTGAATGGATTACAGAAACTGATTATCGTATTGTTCATGATTATGTGTTGATGGGAAGAGATTAAGGCAGAAGGGTTCTTCCTTCAGTAAATGGGGGATTCACTTACCTATGCTAATATGGAGGGGAGGTAAGACAATGGGAGCGGGAGGCAGTTTAACAGGGTTGTGCCCAGGGCTCTCAGTCTTGTCTGGAAAGGGCAAATTCCTCTGTCTGGGGTTACGGGGGAATCCACATGTGTGGCTGCAATGCGTTCTATTTTGAAGGTACAGTCCGCCTCCCCCTACTGAGGTGTTCTGTCTGTATTGTAAGAGTACAGGCCTCGTACTGTTACAATGCAGCAGTAAGGCTTTTGGCAGGAGAATGTTTAACCCTTGAGTCGCCAATGCATCCTGAAAGAAAGCAAAGTATGGAACTGGCCCCTCTGTGGTATTTTAAATTCCCCATTCTGACCAGGAATCTGGTGACCAGAATTGGATGCAATGATTGACTGTGACCTAACTAGAGCTTTGTCAATGGTCAGCATCTATTCCATGAGTTTGTTATCATTCCCTCTATTAATGAAGCCCAGTATCCTATACGTTTACTCAAAACACTTTATGTTCTCTCTCCTTAAATGATTTGTACACATTGTCCCCCATCCTGCTGTCCTGCTCCCTGTGTCTGTTCCAATCAAATATATATTCCCTTTCTACACTGCTTCTCTCAAAATGCATCAACTTACTATGTGTTCTAATGAAGAGACATATTCCACTCAAAATATTATCTCTTGCTCGACACATTCTACACGCCCCGGAAAACAGAACAGGACAGCACTGGGATAATCGGCCCACTATGTCTGTACGGATCATGATACCATTCCAAACTAATTCCATCTGCCTGTATATGGTCCATATCCCTGCCAACCCATGTCTGCTTATGTGTCTGCCCAAATGCCTCTTAAACATTGTGATTGTTTCTGCTTTTACCAACTCTCAGGCAAGTACATTCTAGTCACTGACCACCTCCTGGAGAAGAAACTTGCCCGACATAACTTCCTTTAAACCTGCACAGACATTGTTGGAAATGCTCAGCAGGTCATGCAGCATCTGTGAAGAAAAATCAGTTAATGTTTCGGGTCTGGTCACACTTCCTCAGAAACGTTATCGCTGATTTCTCTTCACAGATGCTGGTAGACCTGCTGAACTTTTCACAAAAATGTTTTTGTTTTTGGTTTACAGCATCTGCAGTTGTTTTGGTTTTCATTTCCTTTAAACGTCCCCCCTCTCCCCTTAAACCTATGGCCTCTAGAATTTGTCGTTTCCACCTTGGAAAAAGAGTCAGATTATTCACTCTGTGCCTCTTGGTTCACCCCGCAGCCACTGACTTTCTAGTGACAGCAGTCCAAGTGGTTCCAACCTCTCCCAATCCAGACAACATCCTGGTAAACCTGTTTTCAACCTCTCCAAAGCCTCCACATCCTCCTTATGTGGTGATCAAAACGGCACACAATACCCCAAAGGTGGCCTGATTACAGTTTTATAATCACTCCCCTGACAGAAGGCAAGCCTGCCATCCACCTCCTTCACCACTTTCAGGGAGCTGTGAACGTGCACCTGAAGATCCCTCTGTATATCAATGCTGCTCAGGGCCCTTCCGTTTAGTGTATACATTCCTCTTGCAATGTGCCTCCCAAAATGCATCACCACACATTTGTCCAAATCAGATATATCTGTATTTTCTCCGTATAACCTTCTAACTGATCTTTCTTGCTGTGTCCTTTGACAACATTCTTCACTGTTCACAGCTTCATCAATTGTACCATCTACAAACTTGCTAATTCAGTTGTTTACATTTTCTTGCTAATCACTGATATATGTTGCAGACAACAGATGTCCCAGTTCTGATCCTTGTGGAACAGAGACACTGGCCACAGACCTCCAGCCAGCAACATGTCCCTGCACAACTGTTGCTGGGAGAAGTATCAAAGAGGAGCCTGAGTTTAGCAGCGCGGTGACCTTTATTCAGCGCTCCTCATTTAAGCATGGTGGGAGAGTTCCCTCTCGAGAACTCTGTGACTTCCCCAGCCAAGTAAGGCTGGGGTTCCTTCATGCTTTCCGGTAATATTTTCTCCCGACCCGATCTCCTGGGTTTGGAATGTCTGTGCTCCCTTTCCCAGTTTCTGATTCGCTGTCCCTCTGCAACTTCCCCTCTCAGCTCATGCAGTTGCTTTGCCAGTTCATTCAAGAATTGTTTGACCCTATCCTTGCCATTGGACATCTCGGGCACTCCCAATGCCACACCCTGTGGCACCTGCGTAGTCCGTCCGGTCACTAATACAAAGGGGGACTGCCTTGTTCCCTTTGCTGGGGTTGATGTTAATTTAATTAGGATGGTGGGGAGTACTCTAACCCATCTCTGCCTGTCTCTGGGAGGGCCTTAGTCAGACTAGCTTTCAGTGTCTGCTTCATTTCTTCTGCTGTACCTGAGCTCTGGGGGTGGGATGGGAGATGGGGTTTCTGTTCAGTACCAAACAGGCCACAGAGCTGTTTAACTATGTTCCCTGTAACATGTGTCCCTTGGTCAGAATCTGCAGGGGAATGCTTCCACCCACTGCATAAACCTGTTTATTAAGACCCAGCAGGATTTCCTTCCCTGAGATTGGGATGGGGGTGTATGTAAAATCTGTAATTGTTCCCATGGGCCCCTGGGTCCCTGCTGCTGCCTCCATTTTATCCTGATTGCTTTCCCTGGCTCATATAGTGTGTACAAGACTACACCCCTTCAACAAAAAGCTGCTGTATCTCTCCCTGTTCCAGGCCTCCCCTGTAGTGGAGCATCTGATATTGCATTGTATCCTGCTAATATGGGCTGACCCATGATATGGTTTTAATAATGTTTGTCTTATACAGTGCAGTGGCACTGCTGGATCATCCAGACTCTGTCTTGTCCTATTACTGCCCCACCCTTTTCCTATTCCTCTTTCTCCTGTTGTGGGACTGTTTCTGGGAATATCTTTAAACCTTCCTCTCTCACTTCTGCAGCTACTGCCACTGCCATCTCCTCAAATGTCTGCACTGTTTCAGTCAGTATTTTACCTGCCTTACCCACATACTCACTGCCCCGTTGGTGTGAGATTTCTACTTTCCTGTGAGCTCTAATCTTTCCTGATGAAGGTCTTGTGCTCGAAACGTCGAATTCCCTATTCCTGAGGTGCTGCCTGGCCTGCTGTGCTTTGACCAGCAACACATTTTCAGCTCTAATCTTCATTATTGCTGCTTCACTGGGAAAGTCAGCTGCTCCCACTAACTCTCTGACCGGTTCCTCATGCTCTATGTGGCCCCCAGACAAGGTGATGTACCCTCACCGAGCCCAGACCAACACATGGTCATGAACAATACCAAAGGCATGCTGACTGTCTGTGTATATGCTGACTCCCTGACCCCTGGCTAATGTCAGTGCTTCTGTCAGGGCTTGTGATGGTTCTGCCAATTCTGGAGAATTCTCCACAAAAGGCCTCCAATAATTAAACAATCTAAAGTTTGCCTTACCCCTTCACGATGTGCAGATGGATAGTTTTAAAATCATGGTCTTTCGTTCCAATGGGATTATCCCCTCTGCCTTCCTGATTTGATCTCCCTGTCTCTACCTACCTTCCCAGTTGCACTCTCTGTGGGTTAATTTTAAGCCCGGCCTGCCTGAACTGACACAATACTATGTTTAATATTTGGATATGTTCTTTCTCACCAACTGAGGTAATGAGGTGTTGGTAAGATTAAATAGACTAACTCCATCAGCCTTACATCGGTGGAATATAATGGAATATTATGGGATCCCTGAGGTAACTGGATCCAGGTGTACTGTTTAAACACCAGCTTATTCTGCTATTCCAGGTCCACAGGTATGGACCAGACCCCATTCACAATATCAAGGGCTGAGACTATATCCTGTTGCGATTTCAATCCATTAAATACAGTGGTGTGGTTTGCTACTGTAGGATACTCTTTAGTGGCGGATTTACTGAGGGAGGTATAATCAATAGTGAGGTGGGATGTGCCGTCTGGATTCAGTGAATTAGTCTGGGTTACTGTCGGTCTGACTGTTCACTGCTTCTCTCAATTTGTTGCTGTCACAATGACTGCCTCCTCAGCCCCAGCTTTAATGGGATCCTGTGTGTGTGGGGAGTGAGAGGGCCCTCGATCTTTACAGGATCCACAGATAATAACCCACATTCCTGTTTGAGTTCCCCACACTGCTGTTTGGGTCCTAGCTATAACTCCCCAGATTCCCTGACTGTTCCAGTCTCCCTGCAAGGTAACTACCCTGGAGATGTCGCCTCTCCTTTGCTTCCTGTCTCGGGCCTGGCCAGGTTGTTCCCATATTACAGTTCAGGTCTCTACATCAATAGTTGCTCCGAACTGTTCTAAAATGGCAACTCCCAGAATGGTCCCTTCCTCAGTTTCACACTCCCATATCTGAGTATATTTTGCCATATCGGTGATCTGCATCAGGACAGGTTTATTTTATCCAGCTTTCTCGATTCCCTCTCCAACTGCTCTCGTTTTAGTAATTGAGAGGGTGGGGGCAAATCCATATCGGTAACTGATATAGCTGCTCCTGTATTAATATTTATTAATACAGCAAACACAGCATCAATAAATATTCATGGGCTCTGCATGTGCCTACGTGAGCACATGCCACACACAATGTGAACATCTATCTCCCTCTCTCTGCCTACGTTCCTTGGCTATGTGCCCTTTCCTGCTTCCCTTGTAACATTGTGGGTCTGATTACCCTCCCTGTACTGAAGCTATTCCCCTGTGTTTCTGCGTTTGCCTCAGCTCTCATGACCAATTCAGCATTTGGTTAGAATTATCTCCCACTGGGAGTCCCATGTTTATAATTACAGTTAAATGGGGTCCCAGGTCATCATTTAAACACATCAAACCTATTTCATCATCACACTTTGGGGTTTGGTAATCCCCCGTGGTCCTTACACACCTCAGGCTTCCTCTCTGTATGATCCTCGATATTACCCTTGGGTCCCTGAGTCACCAAGGTTATTTTAGACCATTCAGCCTGTCCCCTCCCCAGTGTGTCCCTGTAATATCTGTAAATGCCTGGAGGCACTGGTCAGCTGTGCACTGGGGGGAACCGGCTCACACCCCCATACTCTCATTGCAGGGACAGGTTCTGCTGTACACGTCAGGGCATCTTGGCCTGAGAGATCTTGGCTGACACCATCTTCGGTGAGACTGTGTACCTCAATTAATTCATCCATATTGTCTCAATAAGGCCCATTAATACTATTTCTCTATCAGGCTGGGTGGTCATTCACCAACACCTGTCATTCAGCCGGGTAAACGGTTCAGGTTTGGTTTCTGTCAGTTCCCTTTGTTGCTCCCTACTGTCTAGCCACGTTGAGCTTTGATGCCGAGCGGTGCCATGGACACGGCCTTCTGGGCCTTACAGGGCAGTGGGTCATCCCACCCATTGCCGTCCCTCTGTCCATACGTGGGCGCTTCACCATCTAACCCGTTCTACCCAGTGTCACCATCCTCACTGCCTTCTGAGGAGAGCGGGGCACTAGGTACATCCCCCACTGTGACTGCCAGCTGACCTTTAGCTTTAAGGCCTCACGTCTGAGAGCCACCACCTTCACTTGTTCCTGTTTCCCATAATAATGGAACACATTCCATCATTCCTGGAATAAAGCAGAACAAAATGTGAATTTGGTTTTACTTGAAATATTTATAACTTGACATTCACTTTACAGATCTATAGAGGTGAGAATTGTACTGTGATTATTTAAGTGAATTTAACATGATCATACAGTGAAAATAACTGATAATCAACGACAATGAATGAACTGAATAATATGTGATCATTTGTACCAGTTCTTGCAATGAAAATTCGATTTTATTTTAATGCTTGTCACCCATTACACCATGGGCATTGTTATTAGGGAATAAAGTAATGGAAGGATATCAGAGAAAATAAATAGACTTTAATTTTAGCTTCACTGCAATAATGAACCAAAACAATATTTGGAAATATGGTTAAACTACATAACAAAGTTTCCAGTGTCATTATTAACATGAAAACTATTTTAGTTTGCAAGTTGTTTTGCTCTAAGAATAATTGGAAATGAATTGTGATTATGAATTGACCATTTAAAATGTACTTTGAAGAGAATAGTTAGATATATTTTTGGAGGAAATTAGGGAAGGAAATAAATATGTATACATTGGTATTAATAGTTTAAAAATGTTTGGAAGTTGACTAGGATTATTTGATTGAGAGAGGCTGCATGATTATAAAGACTAATTCACCTTTTTCATTGCATTGTTGGTTTCACTAGAATCTGTTGTGGTCTAAGCTCTTGTTGTGTGCAATGGACTGTCACTAATAGCTTCATTAACCTGCGAGTCTCAGATCAGGTTTCCTTTGGCTGTAAGTCAGTCTGTAAGTGTGCGACACACCTGCTTTTCTGAGGGGAAACAGAGACTCTTTTCAAAGGAAATAAGTGGCAGTTCACACACCATCGGCAGGGAAGGGTTTTTCTGAAGAATTTCATTGTCTATCTATAAACCGATTGTATCTGTGTTTGTCAGTTTGTGGAGGATTCAGCCCCTTTGTTCTCAGCTGTTTTTATACAAGCAGTTGTTTCATTATGTCTTTGCCAAGAATGTTGTTTACTTTCCCCTTTTACTGTGATTGTGCAGGTTAGAATATTCTGTGAATCAATAATGTTCAGTAACTGAACATTGAATAGTTTAGACTCTAACAGAGCAGGGCCTTGTTTTCAGCTAATTATTCATTTCTTTTATTTCCTGGTTGTGTTGAATGTTACAGAAACAGGCTCTGAGCAATGTTTCCATTCACTTGTGTTGGAGTCACTGACAGCCACGTGGTCAGTCAGTTTCAGGCTGATGGATCAGTTTCTCTGTCCTATTAGATGGTGCTCACTTGCTCAGTTTCCGATGGCTCACCTCAGCGTCAGTCCATCAGCTGCTGAAACCGTCTGTTCAGCATTTGTTCCCTCTCACCGTGACTAGTCCAATACAGTCCCAGCTTGTCTCCCACATTCTACCTCCATTACCTCATGATCACTTCAGATTCTGCTGTCTGTGTCCTTGCAGCAAGTTGTGTCAGACACCTACCTCAGTTTTAACCTGATCTACATTATGTTCAGAAAGATATTTTCAAAATTTGGTTCACTGCTTTTAACCTACCCGTGCCTTCACCCTGTCCTCCCTGTGTAGTTCCACACCGCCCTGGGGTATCTGCACTTATCCAATTCCAGCTGTGTGAGGGTTTCTTACTTTGTTCTCCTCCCAGTTGGGGGCTTTAGTTTCAGTTGCCTTGAACCTAAACTTGGTCATTCTCTTCCCCCATTCCCTTCAATGCTCCTTAATTCTCCCTGTTTGATCAAGGTTTTGGTTCCCACCCTTTGTAGCTCGGGAACAGTCCTGTGGTATCATTGCTGAACTGTTAATGCAGAGACCCAGTGAATATTCTGGGGTCCCTCATTCGAATCCCACCACGACAGACGGGGAACTTGAATTTAATAATCATCTAGAATTATGAGTCTATTGATGAAATTATTCTCGATTGTCAGGAAAAACCCATCTGGATCACTGGTGTCCTTTAGGGAAGGAAGCTGCCATCCTGACCTGGTCTGGCCTACATGTGACTCCTGACCCACAGCAATGTGGTTGGCTCTTATTTGCCCTCTGGGGAATAATGCTGCCCACAGCCAGTGGCACCTACATCCAGTGAATGAATTTTAAACAAAGCTCTCAGTCCGGGGATCATGTGAGAGAGAAGCAGAAGGTGACCATTCGGCCCCTCGAGCCTGCTCCACCATTCAATAAGACCAGGCCTGATCTGTTTGTGATTTGTATTCCATCTTCCGCCAACGTCCCTTAACAAGAATCTATCAATTTGTGTCTTAAAATACTCAGTGAGCCCACCTTCTGGGGCAGAGAGTTCCAAATTTGCACAGCCCTCTGATGGGAAACAAATATCATCATCGCTGTCCTGAAAGGGTGAACCCAATTTTAAAGCAGTTCCCTCTAGTTCAGGAATGACCCACAAGTGGAAACATCCTTTCCACATCCACCTTATCAAACCATTCAGGATGTTAGATACTTCAGTCATGTCACCCCTCACTCTTCCAAACTCTAACTGTAACAAACCTATCCTGTCCAACCGATCCACATTTTATTTCTGTCACTCCGGGTGTGAGTGGGGTTGAAATGTTATGTTATGTTTATTATGCAGTGAATGTGTTGCTTCACTGTGTGGGGTCTAAGAGTCAACATGAGCCATACTAGCTTCCCTGTCTCACTGTATTACATATATCTTACATCACTGTCGTGTTTCCATCCCTCCCTACCTCATCGAACTAAAAAGAATGACAGAGATCGAGAAAAGTTGTTAGAAAATTTGTTGTTGCATAAAAGGTATTTAATCTGTTTGTACAGATTGCATTGTAATTGTAGTAACCAGTTAATTAAAAGTTACTGACAAAATATTTTAAGAGGATCTACTGTTGGTGGTGGAAATGCTGCTGGTTCATATAAGAGAGGGCTGGGGTGAATACTGTACTTGGTTTTGATGAGAAAGTTGAGCAAGGTCAGATTCTTTTATCTTTTTCAATAAGGGGCAGAGATTGCAGCTAGGACAGCGTGGAGCTGTTTTGATCTTGTAGACATTTTAAAAATATTTATTTGATGTGATGTGGGTGTCACTGGCTGGGCCCAGCATTTATTGCCCGTCCCTAGTTGCCCTTGAGAAATTGGTGGTGAGCTGTCTTCTTGAGCCGCTGCATTCTACCTGCTGTGGGTATACAGCACAAAACTGTGAGGAAAAGCTGAGGCACTTGGGTCTGTTCTCATTGGAGAAAAGAAGGTTTAGGGGAGATTTGATAGAGGTGTACAAGATGATTAGGGGTTTAGATAGGGTTGACAGTGAGAACCTTTTTCCGCTAATGGAGTCAGCTGTTACTAGGGGACACAGCTTTAAATTAAGGGGTGGTAGGTATAGGACAGATGTTAGGGGTAGATTCTTTACTCAGCGGGTTGTGAGTTCATGGAATGCCCTGCCAGTAGCAGTGGTGGACTCTCCCTCTTTATGGTCATTTAAGCGGGCATTGGATAAGCATATGGAGGTTATTGGGCTAGTGTAGGTTAGGTAGGCTTTGGTCGGCGCAACATCAAGGGCCGAAGGGCCTGTACTGTGCTGTATTTTTCTATGTTCTATGTAATACCTTGGGGTGGCGATTTCCAGGATTTTGACCCAGCGACAGTGAAGGAACAGCTATATATTTCCAATTCAGGGTGATTAGTACCTTATCGGGGAACTTGAAGATAGTTGTCTTTCCATCTAGCTGCTGCTCTTGTCCTTCTCGATGGAAGTGGCCATGGGTTTGAAAGGTGCTGGTTAGTGAATTCCTGCAGTGCATCTTGTAGATAGTATACACTGCTGCTACGGAGCATCAGTGGTGGCGGTGGGGTGTGGGGGGTGGATACTTGTGGATGCTGTGCCAATCAAGCGGGCTGCTTTGTTTCGTATGGTATCAAGTTTCTTGAGTGTTGTTAGGGCAGCACTATCCAGGCAAGTGGGGAGTATTCCATCACACTCCTGAGTTGTGTCTGGTAGCTGTTGGACAGGCTTTCAGGAGACAGCAGTTGAATTACTCTTGTAGCCACTGTGTTTATGTGCTGAGACCAATTCAGTTTCTGATCAATGATTATTCCCAGGATGTTGATCGTGGGTGTTCAATGATGGCAACACCAGCGAATGTCAAGGGATGGTGGTTAGATTATTTCTTATACGTGATGGTCATTGCCTGCATTTGTGTGGGATGTATGTTACTTGCCCCTTGTCAGCCCAAACCTGGATATTGTCCAGATCTTGTTGTACTTGGACTTGGACTGCTTCAGTAGCTGCGGAGGGAATTAATTATTAACGTTCAATAACCATGGAATTATGCAAATTCCTTTTTCTATCAAATGTCATGGACTGTATCTTGTGGTCACTCTGATATTCACTTTGGTTATCTCCTTACTCTCTTCCTGATTCAGACACAAATGTTGGATCATCGATCAGGATAAAATTACATCAATTTCTCCTTCTTCACGGTGCACTGATAGATTTTGAAAATCTAAGTGTTGCTAACATCTAATTATTGTTCCGTTCAGTCGGGGGTATATTTATGCTCAGTAAATGCAATAATGGCTCAGTACATGAAGTAATGTGAAGATATGGCAGTGTACAAACTCACAATGATTGTGAATATCAATTTTTATTTTAACCATATAAACACAGTTGAATTGTTTTAATTATATTTGACTTCAATGCTCACATTCATTGTATTTCTGATCACAATAAGAGTGAAATATTTCTTGTGACAAAATTATTTAAAATTCATGTCACTTTTTTATGGACGCAAAATAGAATCAACACCCGTTTGTTCTCTCCTTTACCCATCGCAGTCAAGTTTGAATTGTACAATGCTAGCTTGATACAGCACGGAAACAGGCCATTCAGGCAGCCCGGCCAGGTTCCCTAAACTAAACTAGCCCCATTTTCCTGTGTTTGTTCCATATCCTTCTGGACGTTTTCTATCCATGTAACTGTCCAAAAGTCTTTTAGATGTTATAATTGTACCAGCCAACGCCTTTCCTCTCACAGCTCATTCCGTGTGAGCCAAACACACTTTGTGAAAAAAGTTGCCCCTCAGATCCCTTTTTAATCTTTCCTCCTTACCTTAAATGTAATTTACACTGTAGAGTCTTTATGACTGCAAAGTTATTAAAAGTTGAGAGGTACTTAGAAGCAGCATAATAACATCCATAGTTTAGTCAGTGAGCGGAAGCAAATAAATTCAAGATATTGTGAACATTACAATGAACAACGGATACAAGTTGAGAAAATGTTGGATTGAAAAATAATTCAGTAGACACTTAGATATTTTCTAATCAACTCTGATGTGCTTTGACACATCTCTGTTGAAGTTTAGAATTGAATCCATACCTCCTGGTCTTTCAGTACAGACATTACCAGAGCCCTACATAATGTTCCTATGCAAGAAGGGCAGGACTATAATCACATACTTACGCTGGTTACTCACAGGGAAAACTGCTCAAATATTTATTGTGATAATCAGACTGGGTTGTATTCGACAATTCCAGTGTGTAATGGACTGATAAAAGGAATTAGTAATTCATAAAAATGTTGGAACGAAGCTACAATGATCTTAAACAAATATAAATCTCATGATAATCAAGTAATTAAATATGTTTGAAGCAGTCATTTATGTACTCAAAATTAAACTGCTTTGTAATGCTCATGACTTGGAAGTAAAGCATTAGTCATTCAATGTGACTATTAATCGAAAGATAATTTCCCTCATTTTCACAAAATTGTGATTTCTAAGAATTCAAGATTTATTGTAAAAGAATAGAGCAAACATTTGTTAATTCTGGTTTGTATACACAAGAAACACGTGAAATTAATACAATGTTTAACATGAAAAATACTTAGCTCTTATTGTAATAATTAGAAATATAGAAATGTTAGCATTGAAATGAAATACAATTAATACAAGGACGCAAAAAACTGTGGATACTGGAAATCAGACACAAAAATAGCTGATAACAAATTTAAGAATGATGAGAAACCCTTACTGCAATGTAATTGTACAATATGTTGGAAAGAACTGAAATATTGATGTGAAAACTAGTTAGTCATCTCTTAATTGATAAGACTGATTAATGATCATTTAATTAAAATGAGAATTCAAATGAAAGAGAATGAGATAGTTACTATGAGTGTTGGGTGAGAAAACTTTGCTTGATTGCAGGTGTGTTGACCTGAAACGAGTGTAAATATTTCATCATGATACTGGCACTAAGAAATAATAGATTCAACTCTCATGATGGTGTGATAATTGAAATTACAATTAAAGAATAATTAATGTTGGAACTAAACACTTAAAACGATTCAATATTTTCACAGCAGTTTGTACTAGATATTCAATAAGATCAGTAAACTGAGAAATAAAATATTGGGTTAATTTCAAAACAAAAATCACACCTTCAGAGATTATTCATCAGAATAGTTTTGTCATTGAAAGAAACCTCATTTATTCAAGAATTCTGCATTTTCCTCATTTTCTGTCTTTTTCCCACAGGGATCTGCACTGGAACCCTTCTGTTTGCGGGACAAATATATATAAGTGACATGGATTAAAATCTAATTTGGTGAGTTAATAAGTTTGCAGATGATACAAAGTTCAGTGCAGCTGTGGATAATGTAGAGGGTTGTCAAAGAATGCAGCAGGAAAAAGATAAATTGCAGATATGGGCAGAGAAATTAAAGGCAAAGTTTAATCCATACAACTGTGAGGTGTCTCACTTTGGGAGCTCAAATATTAAGGAAAAGTAGGTAATGGCAGGGCCCTGAACAGCTTTGTTGTTCAAAGGGATCTTGGCGTTCAAGACCATGGCTCCCTGAAAGTGACCATGCAAGTAGATAGGGTGGTCAGGAAGGCAAATGGCATGCTTGCCTTTATTGGTCAGGGAACTGGTTACAAGAGTCAGGATGGCATGTTGCAAATTTATAAGACTTTGGTTAAGGCATACTTAAAGTATTGTATTCACTCCTATTCGCCACATTATAGGACGGGTATGGTGGCTTTGGAGAGGGTACAGAGGGCATTTACCAGGATGCTGCCTGGATTTGGAGACGTGAGAAAAACTCAGGTTGCTTTTTTGTGGAGTAGCGGAGGATGGAGGAAGAATTGATGCAAGTTTATACAATCAGGAGATACGGAAATAGGGTTGACAGTCAAAATGGTTTCCCAGAGTTGAAACGTCAAAAGTATGTGACATGCGTTTAAGGTTAGGGGAGACAGTTCAAGGGGCATGTGAGGGGCAATTTGTTTTTTACAAAGGGAGTGGTAGGTGTCTGGAATGAACTTCCAGGGTTGGTGGTAGAGGGAGATACATTAGGGCTTTTTAAATGTTCATTTAGATAATTTGGAAGGATATGGACCAAGGGTAGACCGAAGGGGTGAGTTTCTTTTGCATTATGTTCCGCACAACGTTATGGGCCAAAGGGCCCATTCCTGTGTTGCACAGATCTTTGAGAGAAAACTCATGTCTAACACATATGACATTTAATCTAATCAATATTTAGTCACTGGTGTCAAAAATAGGAATAAAATAAGTAGAGAATGAACTTGACTCTAATCTAAAGATATATTTTATCATTTGGTATTGCTTTGGTATTTTTTTCTGAATTATCAGCTTTGATGGAGATGTGTTGAAAATGTTTGCAGTTACTGATCTGCTGAACCAAAATGACCCCTTTTAAACTGATGATTGGACTAGAAACCTTTTAGAAAACTTGAAAATATTCGGTAAGGTGAGATGCACATCATAATTTAATCCTATATTTCTTATTGACAATACTCCAATAAAACTTTTTTTTTACGTCTATACCAAAAAGATTGATTTTCCATCCCATGCTCATTGGAAATATCTGAATGCCACTCATTTCAACAATCAAAGTAACCATAGCCTCATCGATTCAGAGATATCTAATGACATTTCACCAATAATTACTGTTTATTTTGGAACATTGTATGTTCAAACAGCAATGTGAGATTTCTCTTTAATATTCAGTTCACTGACAGCATATTAATAATTTAGTTATTGCTAATATCTAATAACTGATCAATCCAGTAAGGGATAGAAAAGTGGAATTATGGCTCAGTACATCAACTGATGGAAAGATATTGCAGTGTTCACTCTCCCAATTATTGTGAATATTGATGTATATTTTGATTTGATTTGATTACATTTTTCTTCAACGTGAAGGCTTATTGTATTTCTGATCTCAGCAAGGGTTAAATATTTTAAAGCTAAAAATATTCAAATTTGTGACTTTTTTTTGTAAACACGAGAAAAAAACGTACATGTGTTTGTTCTTCCCTTTATCAATCAGAGTACATTTTGAATTGTTGGAAGTTGTACATTTGTGTAAGGAAGGGGAGCTGCCTGCAGCTGAATAGTCACAGTGAATAATTTTTGTTTTGGTGATTCCACCTGGTGCTAAGCATTCTAATTATCTTTTCATTATCAGAAAAATTGCTTTAAACATATTCAGCAGTTGTATTTTTCATGAATTTACAATAAGCGCCTATATGTCTATTTATTTGTCCTTCAATTGTCACGATAGTAATTTTTACGTAAGAGCCTATATACTTAGTACCATCATTATTGTGAATTACCATTTCATTCTCAGTCCATTGCATAGAAACAGTCGAATTAATTCCCAGCCCAATTATCGGAGTGGACACTGGTTAGTTTTCATTGAGTAATCACAATTAATTATAATCCCACCCTTCCTTGGTGGGAACATAATGAAAGGAACCTGTGGAACTCCAGTAGAGTGTCTCCCACGAGACCAGGAAGTGTGCGTTGAGTTCAACAGAGATGCACCAAAACAGCTTCGAATGGTGATTAGAAAATATCTAAGCAGAGTTTGAATTGCTTTTCAATCCAATTTTGGATTTGCTCTGTCTGTTGTTCATTCCAATAATCACAGAATCTGCAATTTATTATCTTCAGGTCATTAATAAATGTATGTATCACATTACATTGTCTCTAAATTTTAGATTTGAGGACACTGTAGTTTTTCAAATTTAAAATATCTAACTAATGACATTCATTTTATTTAATCAAAATACCTTACTACTTTTACTTATCTCACTTTGTGTATGATGGCTTCAATGCATTTTGCTAAGCAATTCTACTCAACATAAAGATTTTGTTGACTTTAAATAGTATCTTTAGCACTCGCTTATCAATCTATTCCTAAGTCAAAGAATCATAGCGTCATAGAAACCATACAGTGTTGAAACAGGATACTTGGCTCAACAAGTCCACACTGACCCACTGAAGAGTAACCCACCCAGACACATTCCCTAACTCTATTACTCGACATTTCCCCTGACTAATGCACCTAACCTACATATCCGTGAACACTATGGGCAATTTGGCATGGCCAACTCACCTAACCTGTAGACTTGGATACTATGGCAATGTTATTGAAATCAATGCTCACACAAAACACTATTCATAAAGCCAGACAATGGTCTCATGATCATTTAATTACTGTTCAGTGGAATAATCTGAGTAACTGTCTTATTGTTCCTGGGATCAATCACCACAGTAAGCATCTGATTATCATTCCCTCCAGTAAATACAATGAGTGTCTTCTGAAATTTCTGTTCTGTAATTATCCAAGATACGTATTGCGTACAGCAGTGTTTATTCTTCATTACGAGTGGCCAAGGATTCTAACAGCCATTGATCTTGATCTTATTGTTACTGAGTGCAGTAACCACAGTAAACATTTGGTTATAATTCTTGCCAATAAATACAAGAGCTATCCTCTTACTTTTCAGCCCAGCAATTACACATGATACTTGTTACTCAAAGTAGTATTTATTCTTTATTACGATTGGCCAAGAGCACTAACAGCAAGACTTGTCAATAGTCCTGATTTGTACATGTTTTCAAACAGGTTTTCAGTCCAATCATTTCAAAAAAAAGAGTCATTTGACTTAGTCCAAATGTAGATGTAAACATTTTCGGATCATTTCCATTCAAAGTATTTATTTGCTTATTTGGACCAATCTTGAATTTGCTTCTGTAAATTCAATTTACTGTGTTTTCCATTCATGGAAGGACACGTTAACTGGTCCTCATTTGCATCTTAAATCTGATGCAAATTTGAAATACTGATTACAGTGAAGATTATATGAATTGTGGGCGGCATGGTGGCACTGCTGCCTCACAGCGCCAGGGGCCCTGGTTCAATTTCCACCTCAGGCAACTGTCTGTGTGAAATTTGCACATCCCCCCGTGTCTGTGTGGGTTTCTTCCGGGTGCTCCGGTTTCCTCCCGCAGTCCAAAAAATGTACAGGTTAGGTGAATTGACCATAGTGAAGGGGTAAATGTAGGGAAATGAGTCTGGCTGGGTTGCTTTTCGGTGGGTCAGTGTGGACTTGTTGAGCCAAAGGGCCCGTTTCCACACTGTAAGTAATCTAATCTAATCTAATCTATAAATGTGTGATCTCTAAAAGAAAGCCATGGAAGGCAAGATAGAATTCTTGAACAGCCTGTATATTTGAATGAAAAAAACAATTCCTTCCAAAAAACAAAGTTAAATAATCACACAAAACCAGGTTATAGTCCAACAGGTTTATTTGGAAGCGCTAGCTTTCGGAGTGCTGCTCCTTCAACCAACTGATGAAGGAGCAGCGCTCTGAAAGCTAGTTCTTCAAAATAAACCTGTTGGTTCATAACCTGGTGGTGCTTGATTTTTTAAACTTTGTACAGCCCAATCCAACACTGGCACCACCAAATCATTCCAAAAACACTCTACATATGTACCTTTTAACAATTCAACAATCCTGCAACAGGACTACAATTCTCAGTTTATCTATTTTAATAAATATCTAATCAATATCTAACAACTACTGGAAAACATAAATCATTTTATCTGTTAAAACACAAAATTTAATTATCAATTCATTGTTATCACGGTATGTGAACTATATTTTCACTCTCCAGTGATGTGAAGTGACCCTTGGACAGAAATTATACATTCTAAATTCACCTACAGCCAGATAAATCGGGACAAACACAAAATTAATCAAACTAAGTCAAACAGCAGCGAGAATCAATCGGTTCCAGGATGACCCAAATTTTCTTACACCTTGACTTCCAGCCAATGGCTGAGCATTATATATCTCTCTTGAAAATGTCAACAATGAAGGGTTTTGGCACCAACACATTGAATGCTTTGAATCCAGCAAATAACCACATGTAGACATTTGTCATAAAGTTATTAATCATTAGGTGGCACGGTGGCACAGTGGTTAGCACTGCTGCCTCACAGTACCAGAGACCTGGGTTCAGTGCCCACCTCAGGTGACTGTCTGTGTGGAGTTTGCACATTCTCCCCGTGTCTGCGTGGGTGTGCTCCGGTTTCCTCCTACAGTCCAAAAATGTGCAGGTTAGGTGAATTGGCCATGTTAAATTGCCCGTAGTGTTAGGTGAAGGAGTAAATGTAAGGGAATGGGTCTGGGTGGGTTGCGCTTCAGTAGGTCCGTGTGGACTTGTTGGGCCAAAGGGCCTGTTTCCACACTGTAAGTAATCTAATCATTTTCCAAATCATGGAAAATATATCAAAGGTCTTGAACTCAAAGTAATCACTGCACATAAAGCCATAAGATGGTCTTCAAGGCCACCTGATAATTGTTCAGTGAAAAACCTTTTGTCAGTTTCATATTGTTCTCAGGATAAGTAAACACATCAGACATCACGCTATCACATCATCCCAAAGATATGCAATAGATACCTTCTTATAATTTACACACAACATGTTCCCATGCCAATAATCATACTTCATTATTTGTGACTGAGGATGCTGATAGTAACATGTATCGGGATAAAGGAATTCCTAAATATAGGCGAGTTTTCTGATAAGTTCCCTCCAGTCATCATGTTAAGAAAATGTAATTGTGGCTAAGTACATTGTGAACAGATCCCCATTAAACCTTTTCACGTGTTTACTCAGAGACACGATTGAAACATTTCCTCTATAAATGCTGTTGACTGTATTTCGCTATAATAACCATGTTCCTTATCGATTTATTTTCTTTGTAATGCTGACACAAATGTCTGAATATTGATGACATGGAAAATTGAATGGATTATATATTGTATTTCTACAGAAGAAAAGCTGAGACAGCAAGTACAGATTGCAGGAGTATCTGAGAATGTTGAATGACAAAACAGTTCTGATCAATAATCACTGCATATCGAATGTAATTTCCAAACCATCATGCCAGCATTCTAGTTCTCAGCTCACTGATACTAATTACTGTGTCATCGATATCAGAGCAAACTCGTTTGGAAATATTGAATCATTTAATGTGTCAGCATTCTAAAATAAATTACCAATTCATTGTTAGACCAACATCACACAATAATTCTGTTTAAGTTTAGCAACAAATATCATGAGATTCACATTTCAATTTAAACCATTATTTCTTCGTGCCAATTTTACAAAGGAAAATGGATCTTTTTTACAGGTCAACACATCCATGAACCAAGCAATGATTCCTCATCCAACACTCACAGGAAATATCTGATGCCTTCTCATTTGAATGTTCACAGAAATCATTGGATTAATATTTGGCATTAAAATGAAGATACGTCTAATTGTTTTAGACTCCAATAATTAATGTTCATATCTACATGTTACAGATCGCAATATGAAGTTTCTAATTATTTTAAGTTTGCAGTGACCTGTTTTAAGACAAATTTTTCCTTATATCTAATATTTAATCACTGATAAAATCCAGTATATTTGGCTTTAAGTGTGGAATTAAGTCTCAGTGACGTAGGCATATTGCACGGTATTGTTCCCTAATGGTAGCGAATGCAGATTTGTATTTTAATACTGAAATCCTGGTTGATTTGCTGTTGTAGGGGTGCCCTGCCCCATCTGGAATAGAATGGCCTATGTTGGCTCATACAAAATGTCCGACACACAAAAAGACGCAACCTGCTTTAGAATTAGAACACAAGATGGCGGAGGAGAGATAAACTAACAGTTTGTTCCAATCTTGATGAAAGAAAATAATCTTTTGTAAAATCCTACTCCAAGTCCATCAGTATGCCAGTCCAGACAGTAATATTCCAGATAGTAATAAGAACATGCCAGATACAGAAAAACGACCAACCCTGACCTTCATTAACGAAAGAATAATTGTCCCAGTGAATGAATAAACACCAGCTGCAGGATACAGCCCAGTTAACTTTCACAGCAGCTATCAGGGCAACAGACAGGGTTCATTTGTCAGAAACAGTTACTATTTTAAAGTTGCTCAGAACATTAAAAAAAACTTCTAATTGCAGATTCTTGAGAATTGTGGACAAGGCAGAGTGCGAGGCTGGAAGGAGTGTAATAATTAACTTTGTAAACTGAAGAAATAAGATACATTGAGAGATACCAATGCCGGGAGATTTTAGGACCTTTTAAACATCATGAAACAATAGGAAGCTGGGTCTATCCATAACAATGTCCATCTGAGATTAGGTGTTCTACAGGATCGGGTGTCTGTATAAGGAGGGAAGGACTGTAACCACATTGCATGTGGCCATTGTAATACAGCAAGTGTGTAAAATTACTGCTTTTTACTGTACACTTTACAGTGTGTCATGGACCTACATTCTGAGATTGGCCTTGGGAGATGATCCCTGCAAAGCATTCAAAAAGGTCCCCGACAGTAGGCTATTGTACAAACTGCAGAGGAATGGGATTGTGGGAGATACAGCAGTTTGGAACAGTAATTGCCTTGCTGAAAGAAGACAGAGAGTGGTGGTTGATGGGAAATGTTCATCCTGGAGTCCAGTTACCAGTGGTGTACCGCAAGGGTCGGTGTTGGGTCCACTGGTGTTCGTCATTTTTATAAACGACCTGGATGAGGGCGTAGAAGGGTGGGTTAGTAAATTTGCAGATGACTGTGAGGTCAGTGGAGTTGTGGATATTGACAAAGGATGCTGTAGGTTACAGAGAGACATAGATAAGCTTCAGAGCTGGGCTGAGAGGTGGCAAATGGAATTTAATGTGGATAAGTGTGAGGTGATTCACTTTGGTTGGAGTAACTGGGCTAATGGTAAGATTCTTGGTAGTGTCGATGAGCAGAGAGATCTCAGTGTCCAGGAACACAGATCCTTGAAATTTGCCACCTAGGTTGACAGGGTTGTTAAGAAGGCATACAGTGTTTTAGCTTTTATTAATAGAGGGATCGAGTTCTGGAACCATGAGGTTATGCTGTAGCTGTACAAAGCTCTGGTGCGGCCGCACTTGGAGTATTGTGTACAGTTCTGGTCACCACATTATAAAAAGGATGTGGAAGCTTTGGAAAGAGTGCTGAGGAGATTTACTAGGATGTTGCCTGGTATGGAGGGAAGGTCTTACGAGGAAAGGCTGAGGGAGTTGAGGCTGTTTTAGTTGGAGAGAAGAAGGTTGAGAGGTGACTTAATAGAGACATATAAGATAATCAGAGGGTTAGATGGGGAGGACAGGGAGAGCGTTTTTCCAAGTATAGTAATGGGGAGCACAAGGGAGCATAACTTTAACTTGAGGGGTGATAGATATAGGACAGATGTGAGAGGTAATTTCTTCTCTCAGAGAGTAGTAACGGTATGGAATGCTTTTTCGCCACCTCCAAACGATCCCACCACCAGGGATATATTTCCCTCCCTCCCCTATCAGCGTTCCGAAAAGACCACTCCCTCCGTGACTCCCTCGTCAGGTCCACACCCCCACCAACCCAACCTCCACTCCCGGCACCTTCCCCTGAAATTGCAAGAAATGCAAAACGTGCGCCCACACCTCCCCCCTTACTTCCCTCCAAGGCCCCAAGGGATCCTTCCATATCCGCCACAAATTCACCTGCATCTCCACCCACATCATTTATTGCATCCACTGCACCTGATGTGGCCTCCTCTATATTGGGGAGACAGGCCGCCTACTTGCGGAACATTTCAGAGATCACCTCTGGGACACCCGGACCAACCAACCCAACCGCGTCGTGGCTCAACAGTTCAACTGCCCCTCCCACTCCACCAAGGACATGTAGGTCCTTTGACTCCTCCATCGCCAGACCATAGCAACACGACAGTTGGAGGAAGAGCGCCTCATCTTCTGCCTTGGAACCTTCCAACCACAAGGGATTAAATCAGATTTCTCCAGTTTCCTCATTTCCCCTCTCCCCACCTTGTCTCAGTCAAATCCCTCGAACTCAGAACCACCTTCCTAACCTGCAATCTTTTTCCTGACCTCTCCGCCCCCACCCCACTCCGGCCTTATACCCTCACCTTGACCTTCTTCCACCTATCGCATTTCCAGCGCCCCTCCCCCAAGTCCCTCCTCCCTATCTTTTATCTTAGCCTGCTGGACAGACTTTCCTCATTCCTGAAGAAGGGCTTATGCCTGAAACGTCGATTCCCCTGTTCCTTGGATGCTGCCTGACCTGCTGCGCTTTTCCAGCAACACATTTTCAGCTCTGATCTCCAGCATCTGCAGTCCTCACTTACTCCTATGGAATGCTTTGCCTGCAACTGTAGTAGATTTGTCAACTTTAAGTACATTTAAGTTGTCATTGGACAAGCATATGGACGTGCATGGAATAGTGTAGGTGGGCTTCAGATTGGTATGACAGGTCGGCGCAACATCGAGGGCCAGAGGGCCTGTACTGCACTGTAATATTCTATGTTCTATGTTAACTGGTTGCAGCATAGATAAACATCTCCCACTTCCCAGAGTTCTGCCTGCCTTCTGAGTCTTCATTCAGTGGAAAACACTCCGGCAGCTATGATGACACTTCAATTCAATACAAACACTTACTTTGTGTGAAATTATTACTTTCAGAGCAATATAATTTCCATGTTAAAATTGTTTTACTTCTTTTGTGTGCAAGAAAACAATGTAGGTACATCCATTTGTTCTTTAGTTCAACTAACACTAAATTTTAATTTATTGGAAACACTACACTGGGGTGAAAGAACGATTCTTCAGCTCAAATCTCATATTAAATGGCTGCTTCTATTTTTCAAATCCTATGACCGCCAAAACACTATTTATTTAATTTCATAAGAAGAAAAAAAAACTGCTTTTGAAATGTTGAGATAGTTTATTTTTCTTCCAACATTAATTTTCAATGAACAATAATCCCACAATTATCAGTCATTTGGTACAAAATGACTTCTGGGACCAAACGTCATTAACATGACCTTTCCTTCACAATAATACTCACTTTCCTGGCCTAATTATTGTCTTCCTAATTCTGACATAAATGTCTAAACATTTGTCATGGTAAAAGTTACATTAATTAAATAGACATGACTCTACAAAAAAAATCAATTGTTGCTGAGTGTTTTTTAATTATTAAAGCCACCTTTTACATGTTAATTTTCAGTTTATTAGTATTAATGAATATACAATCGACATCAGAGTAAAGTGCATTCAAAATATTAAGCCAATTTATATATCAGGATTTTAGAAACAATTATCAATTACAGTAATTACACAACACTTTAGCTTAGAATTTGTAACAAGCATGTGATTGTCGCCATGCCCATTATGATTGGGAACGTTATGAAGGAATCTTGTGCAGCTCTGTTACTGTCTCTGCTACCACACCAGTAGGCACAGTTTCAATTCCCTCCTTGTACAGAATTCTGATTCGAAAATATCGAAGAATCAATTGAATTGCCTTTCAAATCAATATTCGATATGCTTCCATCTGTTGTTAATTCCAATAATCTCAGTATTTGTTATTTACTTTCATCAGGTCATTAATAACAAAATGTATCTAATTCCACTCAATCAATATTCCTCGGAAAATATTTGAGAATGTTGCAATCATAAAGATGAAATATACAAAGGAATTATATTCATTGATTTTGTTTTGTTCTGAAGAGCTTAGTTCAGACAACACATAGAACTTGATGCTCCAGTGCTACAAATATTAGAAAATAATATTGTTCTTCTTCAGTAAAATAAACAAATGCCACTTGCTATTATTCATCAATTTTTAGTTATTGATCTGTTTGTGAATTGTGTGAAATGTTTAGTTTTCCACTCACCTATTTATGTTGAATGTAAGATTGAAATGCTGTGAAAATATCAGGGTGTATTCATTTGAAAATTGACTTTACATATTTCTCACTTACCTCATTTATTGCATGATGTCTTAAGTGTGTTTTGCTCAGCAATTCTAGTAAATATTTAAAATTGTCTAATCTTAAATAAGATCCTTCACACTCAAATATCAGTCTGTTCCTAATTCATGTAAGTACCTCAATTTTATTGAAATCAATGTTAACACAAAACAGTGCTCATAAAGCAACACAAAGTTCCTTATCACCACCTGATTACTGAGTAAATACCTTATTGTTCCTGAGACTAATAACAACAGTAAGCATTTGTCTACGATTCCCTGCAGTAAGTGCAATTGATACCTTATATTTCAGCTGAAAATGTGTTGCTGGTCAAAGCACAGCAGGCCAGGCAGCATCTCAGAATAGGGAATTCGACGTTTCGAGCATAAGCCCTTCATCAGGAATGAGAGAGAGTAGCCAAGCAGGCTAAGATAAAAGGTAGGCAGGAGGGACTTGGGGGAGGGGCGATGGAGGTGGGATAGGTGGAAGGAGGTCAAGGTGAGGGTGATAGACCGGAGTGGGGTGGGGGCGGAGAGGTCAGGAAGGAGATTGCAGGTTAGGAGGGCGGTGCTGAGTTGAGGGGGAGGGGAAATGAGGAAACTGGAGAAATCTGAATTCATACCTTGTGGTTGGAGGGTTCCCAGGCGGAAGATGAGGCGCTCCTCCTCCAGCCGTCGTGTTATGTTCTGCCGGTGGAGGAGTCCAAGGACCTGCATGTCCTCGGTGGAGTGGGAGGGAGAGTTAAAGTGTTGAGCCACGGGGTGGTTGGGTTGGTTGGTCCGGGCGGCCCAGAGGTGTTCCCTGAAGCGTTCCGCAAGTAAACGGCCTGTCTCACCAATATAGAGGAGGCCACATCGGGTGCAGCGGATGCAATAGATGATGTGTGTGGAGGTACAGGTGAACTTGTGGCGGATATGGAAGGGTCCCTTGGGGCCTTGGAGGGAAGTGAGTGTGGAGGTGTGGGCGCAAGTTTTACATTTCCTGCAGTTGCAGGGGAAGGTGCCGGGGGTGGAGGTTGGGTTGGTGGGGGTGTGGATCTGACGAGGGAGTCACGAAGGGAGTGGTCCTTGTGGAACGCTGATAGGGGAGGGGAGGGAAATATATCCTTGGTGGTGGGGTCCGTTTGGAGGTGGCGGAAATGACGGCGGATGATACGTTGTATGCGGAGGTTGGTGGGGTGGTAGGTGAGAACCAGTGGGGTTCTGTCTTGGTGGCGGTTGGAGGAGCGGGGCTCAAGGGCGGAGGAGCGGGAAGTGGAGGAGATGCGGTGGAGGGAGCGGGAAGTGGAGGAGATGCGGTGGAGGTCCAGTCGTCAACGATGATTTATATTGTTTAAACCAATAATTCTACTTTATCCTGGACATTGACTGTAATACAAGAACATTGGGAACAAAAGTTTTGTCATTTTTTAAGCTTTTTGTTGTGTGCAACAGACAATTCAAATTATAACCATTTTTGTTGCAAATTCAACAAACGCTTCATTTCAAATTCTTAAAATTCCTACATTTTTGCAAAAAGGTATGTTTCATATTAAAGGACTGCTTTTTCAAATCATGTGTGCTACAAAATGATTATTGCTTTCATTTCATTGTAAGAAAAGAACAGCTTTGATCACGTCGATTGTTTTTTGCCGTTTCTATTCTGACGTTATTCATCATTGTACAATAATGACAAAATTATTAAAATTGCTTTATATACCGCATGTTGTTGACTACATTGTTTGTTCAATTTCCTGTTGACTTTCATGATCTACTAATTCTCTTCCTAATTCTAACACAAATGTTTAAACATTCATCATCATATAAATCATATAAATCAATGTAACACATCTCAACAAGGAGTTCAGTGGATGGAAATTCACAATTCTTGTAGAATGTATATTTTTGTGTTAAAAAAGAAGAATCTTGTTCAATAATCACTGCATGGCTCATTGTTTTCTTCAATCCATAAAACTAGGTCCTATTCCTCAGGTTACTGATCTTAATAAATATTCAATCAACATCACAGCAAAGTGCTTTTGAAATATTGAATCATTTTAATTCTTCATGTCCAACACTAAGTGTCAAGATGTTGTCATTTCAATAATGGCACAATTTTTAAGAAAGCCTTTTGAACAAATATAGTAAGATTCACATTTAAATTTAATCCATTGTTTCTTAGTACTAATACTACAGTGTGAAAATGCATTTTTTTGCAGGTCACCTATCTCCCAACAGAACCAATGACTTCCCATCCAACGTCATTGCAAATATCTGATGTTTGCTCATTAGAATGATCAGCCTTAATCTCAGCCTTAAAATAAAGGGAACTGTAATTACTTTTCACTGAATTAATTCCAGTTCATTTCTCACTCAGTCCCATAGCAAAATGAGGTTTCTCGTTATTACTTAATACATTGATAGACTTTGACGATTTAATTGTTGTTGTTATCTAATAATTTTTAATATTCATTCAATCCAGTATATTGTGCAAATGTGGAATTACGGCACAGTACGTGAACTACTGTAAAGATTTTGCAGGGTACAATGTCACAATCATTGTTAATATTAATTTTTATTTTACCTGTGGAAACATTTAATTATATTTCACTTCAATGCTAAGATTTATCATGTTTGGAATCACAATAAGACTTAAGGATTTTTCATACAACAAAGTCAAATGATAAAGAATTAACATCTCTTTATTGTTTCATTCAAAAATAACAATACATTTTGGATTTTTGTAAGTTATATATTTTTGGAAAGAAGGAATGTTGTCTTCAGTCGAATGCTTGCATGGAATCACTAATTCACAGTATCTGCTGTTTATTCTCTTCAAGTTCTCAAGAAAAGAAATTAACTAGTTCTGCTGGTTCTAAATTCGTGGAAAATGTTTGAGAATGTTGTGGTCTTAAAGGTGAAAAGGCGTGTGAAAGCTCAGCCACGTTACCTGGCTTTCTGTGAACGCCTGTCCAAGAACAGAGAACCACCACTTAATTAATACACTTCAACAGTACTGTTTTTATTCAAGACTATCAGTATATGAATATACTAACAAGGCTTGGGAGAGAAAAGCCACTTAGACCACACTGGGTACTAAAGAGTGAATTCTCTCACCGTTGATAGGGAAAGTTGTTACATTTATACATAACTTCTCACGCAATACAGAGTCCCGTGTCATTAAGCGATCGCAAAGTATATTAATCAAAGTATACTTAATTGTAAGCTTACGCATCAAATAATGCTCTAAATCTTAACACACAGACACCAGCACCCATCTGGTTAAGATATTAACACTATCTTTAAAGTCAGACATTAACTCCCATTATTTTTCTAGCTCTTTCAAGGCAACAGTCAAATCTCAAAGATGCTCTTTAAATGTAAACATTCAAACCTCATTACTGTGTTACAGCTAGACCGTAAGGCACCGTACTCCTCTGATGGCTGCCCTTTGACCTAGTGCTGGTACTATGTCATTCTCAGATCTGTGGGATTGGACATGTTTACCCAGCCTGTGCAAGTTTCTGTATTAGCAATTTGTTCGCTCAGGATGCTGGGCAATACAGCCAATGTGCTTCAGCCATTTTAGTTAACATTCTAAGCTCCATTTTCTATGTGGTCACTATATCTATTTCCAACTTATCAGGCGAAGTGATCGCAAATGGTCAGTTTTTTTTGTTCAAAAGAGCTTGATTCAAACATTTCGAACACATACATTGTCATTCTGCAGTATTTCAAACGTGTAAAACAAGTCACTTTCTTCATTTGTAAAATAAATATATGCCACTTCCAATTATTCATTAGTCAGCTAATTACCTACGTTTGTTATTAAAAATTGCAATTCGTCTAAATATTGTTATGACCTTTGATCATATTAAATTTCTAATTAATGTTCATTCATGAATGTTCTTTTTTTTTGTTTTCCATTCACCTATTCATATTGAATGTAAATTTGACATGCTTTGACAATATCGGAGTGTGTTCATTTGAAATATGTCTTTGCATATGTATCACTGATTTTACTCATTGCATATGGTTGCATGGTGGCTCAGTGGTTAGCATTGCTGCCTCACAGCACCAGAGACCTCAGTTTGATTCCATTCTCAGGTGACTGTCTGTGTGGAATTTGAAAGTTTTAAAACTGTTATATTCAGACATCTTCATTTATTTTCTTTAATTTTATTTGCTGTGCAAAAAACTTCGAAAACATTTTAAAACCAAAATTTACAAACCTTGTGTTAAAGATAAATGTTAAATAAAATCCATCAAACCATCCCTCACTGAAAACTGTTGGGGAAGTGCAATCTCCTGGAGAATCCCTGCCCACTCCTTCCTACCTGGGCTCCATGGCTACATACATACCTGGGAGATAGCAGCAGAAGGCCATTCAGCCTTTCAATCCTGCCCCACCATTCAATGGGAAACAGCTGACCATCCAGCTCAGTCTCCTGTTCCTGCTGTGTTCCAATCCCCTTTCATGACTTTACCTCGAAGAACTATATCTAAGTCCTCCTTTGGTTTCACTGCCTTTTGTTCCAGTGACTTTGCGGTGTTACTGTGTGGGTGTAGGCGGGGGGTAATGTGATGGTGCTGCCTCCTGGAGGATACACTCAGCATCCCTCATCATCCTGCAGTAACATCAACTGGGTTTCAGCAATTAGAGATAGAAACCATTTCCAGGATATGGGCATCACTGGCTCAGCCAGCATTTATTCCCCATCTCTAGTTACCCTTGAGAAGATGGTAGCGAGCTGCTGTCTTGAAGCATTCACAGCCCATTTGTTGCAGAGAGACCGACAATGCTGTGAGGAGAGTGTGCAGGATTTTGGCCGAGTGATTCTCCATCTTTGGTTCTTCAAATGCTGGTTAACTTAATCACAATCTGCACATGAATTTGAGATTTCAGTCTGCAAACCTTCACCATGTAGCACCCTGTATAAAGGAATATGTACAGATTAGAAATTCAGAACAGACAATTCTAGTTTCTGTGGAATATCTTTTTCCCCTTTCTTCCCCCAAAGCTGTAACCCTCCAGCCCACTTACTCTCTCCCACCATTCTGACTCTGCTACCCCCTAGTGTACACCCTCCCCATTCTCATGGAGTTACTGATAAACAGATCCATTCCACCACTTCCCGTCCCTGGTTAGACTGCACCCTTTCTGGGTTCACTTCCTTTCCCTTCAGTTGCTGCAAGTCAATAATGTAACAGCAGAATGAAACACAAGGAAACAGAAAGGGAGGTGGCAGATCCTGGACAGAAGAGGGTCCTTCAGGCTGGGAGAATGGGTCAGATTCTTCTTTGATGCCCATTGGTCGATTCCCAGCATTACAATGAATTGGGGATGGAGAGTGGTCACACTTTGACCCCCCAGCAGATCAATACAATAAGCAGATGCATTCCTCCTCCAGCCAGTGTGAAAAACTTTCCGCAAAGTATACTTACCCAAAGCATATGTTCCAAAACCTGCCCACATTCTGTACATGTACACACGTGTGGTCCCTGCCTCAGGGACTGTGGGAGTTGTAGTCCCCATGAAGCCACTGGAGCCCTGTCTCTAGAAAGTGAATGAAAAGTATAGGCTGGAGGGTGTTGTGTATACGATCCCCATTCAGACAGACAGGACCTGTGGTCTGTCACTGGGTTTTACTGAGACATCTGCTTCCACAACCTGATTTTCTGATGTAAGGAATATAGATTCAGTCACCTGGGGGGTGTGGAGGTTCATAGGAGGAGCAGATTTTAAGTAGAGGTGGCTCAATGGTTAGCATTGCTTACTCACAGCGTCAGGGACCTGGATTTGATTCCAGCCTTAGGCGACCCTGTGGAATTTACATGTTCTCTCCGTGTCCGTGGGGTTTCCTCTGGGTGCTCCAGTTTCATCTCACAGTCCAAATATGTGCAGGTAAAGTGGATCGGCGATGCTAGATTGCCCACAGTATCCATGCATGCGCAGGTTAAACCATTAACCATGGGAAATACAGGGAATGGGTGAGTCTGAATGGGATGCTCATTATAGGATTGGTGTGGACTCCATGGATGAATACCCTGTTTTTGCACTGTAGTGATTCTATTCTATTCTCTGTGGAAGAATGTACCTATCTCAATGTGCTGTAAATCTGTGGAATTCCTATTCAAAATACAGTGGATGCCAGGACAAAGAGGAAATTTACTGAAGAGATACAGATGTTGAATTTGCAATGAGATGAAGGGTGAGAGAGAGCAGGTGGGAAAATCCAGCTGAGACCGAGGTGAGCTCAATCATCACCGTATTAAATGGTGGGGCTGGTTCGAAGGGCTGCATTCCCTCTCCTGTGCCCAGTGCTCATCTTCTTACGGTAATAACTGGAAAGCTGCATCCAAAACTCACCACCTTCACCAAAGGAGATTTTGGAAAAAGCAGGATAGTCAGGTGGATTAGTGTTCCAAACTTAGATAGTGAGGAAGCATGTAGGAGATAATGATTTTGCAATTTTAAACTGAGATGAGTTAAAAATCACACAACAGGTTATAGTCCAACAGGTGTAATTGGATCATGATGAAGGAGCAACGCTCCAAAATCTAGTGTGCTTCCAATTAAACCTGAAGGACTATAACCTGGTGTTGTGTGATTTTTAACTTTGTACACCCCAGTCCAACATCGGATTCTCCAAATCATGTAAACTGAGGGGAGACAGTGATTTATGGTTTTAGACTGTGTAGTACATTCACACCGTCCAGAATACTCTGTTGTGAATATCCATCCTGTACTTTATTACAAAGCCAAGGTCTCTGATAATAAAAACCAAAACACCCAGGAAACATCCCCTCACCTTGTAATCTGATAAAAGACTTGTGAAAAGTATGGTTGAATTTAGAATACAGTTGGAAAGCGGGAAGATTGAATCCAATCCAGATCCTGTGCTTAAACAAAGGAGACTGCAATAGGATGGGACAGGAGCTGGCTAATGTAGACTGGAAGCAAAGACTTTAGGGTGGGACAGTGACAGACAGTGGAGAGATATCAAAGGATATTTCAAACTGCTCAGCAAAAGTATATATCAGGGAAAAGGAAGGACTGTAGGAAAAGGAGTAATCTGCCCTGGGTGGCTCAGGAAATAAGGGAGTCTTATCAAATTGAAATAGAAGGCATACAAATTGGCAATAACCAAGGAGAAACTAGGAGATTAGAAAAACTTTAAAGATCAGCAGAACGTTAAATGGGATTGGGGGAGACAAGTGATGAGTAGCTGTCCCCAGGGCCAGAATAGCAGTTTGCACTGCTAGAGGGGAACCTGTTGTGTGGGGAACATATGGCCTCTGTCATTTTTGAAACACGAAACTGTGACAATAGATATAATCCTGATCAAGTTCAAAATCACAGCACATTCCTAAAGCTTGTACTTCCAAATAATCCTGTTGGACTATAACCTGGTGATGTGTGTTTTTTTTTAAACTTTGCCCACCCCGCTCAAACACCAGTTCTTCCACATCAGAATCCTGACAGACAGCCCAGCTGAAACTGAAGTGCCTGTCAGATACCTCACTGAGCCACAGGGGCGTGGGGGAGGGGTATGTGGTTTAACCACAAAGTGCTGAGCTGAACTCGACTTTTTAACTGCCATCGCCATGGAGAGAATACTGAGAGGCAGCATCCATTCAAAACCACAAACCACAAAGGTATAAGAATGGGAGGCATACATCGGACAAGCGGGGAGTTACCTGATGCTGCCTGGAGGTGTTCTGCATGTACACTATCCAGGTAACTGCCATGTCTCATCAATAAAGACTCAAAGAAGACCTCTCAGAGTTCTGCTAATGTAGTTATTCCTATCCAGCAGGGTTCAGGAATAGGAGTACACAGCAGTCAGTCTTCACAGTGGATGATATGAAGAACATGCCAAGAATTGATAAAGAAACTGGGGAAGGTGAGGAAAAAGAAATAACCATTATCACAAAAGCGTTAGAGCTGGGCAAGCTAATGGAGCTAAAGGTAGATAAGTCTCTTTGCCCTGATGGAATACATCCCAGGGTGCTCCCAGAGATAGCAGGAGAAATAGTAAATAGACTTGGAGTCAGAGCCCTACAGCAGAGACAGGCCCTTTGGCCCAAACTGACCAGAATGTCCATCCACACTAACCCCATTTCCCTGCACTTGGCCCATCTGCTTCTGACCCTTTGCTATCCATGTATTTGTCCAAATGTCTTTTACCTGTTGTTAATGTACCCACCTCAACCACTTCCACTGGCAGCTCAGTCCTTATACATACCACCCTCTGTGTAAACCTGTTGCCCCCTCAGCTTCCCTTTTATTCTTTCTCCTCTAACCTTCAACTGATGCCTCCACTCCTTGATTTCCTGGGAAAGAGACTGAGTGCATTCACCTTACCCAAGCCTCTCATGATCTTATACACTTCCAGAAAAGATCCCCCTCTGTTTCCTCTGCTCTAAACAAAAAACAAAAATCCTCGCTTGTCCAACCTCTCCCTATAACTCAGGCCCCTGAGCCCTGGCAAAACTTCTTGTAAGTTTCGTCTGCACTTTTTCCAGTTTAATAACTGAAACCTACGTTACATTCATCACATTTCCAGTATTTCCCCATGGCACTGGGACCGACGTGACAACACTAATGGATAAAAAACCATGATCGAGAATCAACTCCTTTACAACAATTCCATTTTCATTGCATTTTCCATGCTGCAGGTATCCTTGTGTCTTTCTGAATGCATGGTTAATTTCAAACTTATCCTCATGCAAATCTGTGACTTAATTGTCCCTTGGAAATGTGCCATGTTTTTTCAGACTTTTAAAAGCAAATTAAATCTCTCTCCACAGTCACCACACTAACATGGACTTGGCTGTGTCTCAGTATTTTTTCCAGACACACTGACATTTGAAATATTTGCCCACGGACAGAATACACACCTTTCCTTCCACATGAAAAGGCCAATGATATTCAGATCGGCACGGATCAAGTAACCATCGGGTCTGAACATGAAGTTCAATTTGAATTTCTCATCCACAAATCTGCCCGTTCAGTACCCGACAACAGAGAAAACAAGTCACCACCGTTAACACAGGATGGAAATTCATGAGACAATTATAGTATTAAATTGTAGTTTCTTTGCTCCTCCAAAACATTAAATCTCAGTCTCACAATTTCTCTCTTCTGTGAACTGAAATCCAAACCAATCTCCTCACTCCTTTCCTTCACACCCAGCTCTAACACACTCTCCTCTCTTTGAATTCAGCTTCCTAGCTCCTGCCTGCAGACAAAGAACCAAAAAAAAGGGTGGCATGACAGCACTAGGGTCCCAGGTTCAATTCTCCCCGTGCCTGCGTGGGTTGCCTCCGGGTGCTCCGGTTTCCTCCCACAATCCAAAGATGCACAGGCCAGGTGAATTGGCCAGGCTAAATTGCCCAGTGTTAGGTGCATTAGTCAGAGGGAAATGGGTCTGGGTGGGTTACTCTTCCGATGGTCAGTGTGGGCTGGTTGGGCCGAAAGGCCTGTTTCCACACTGTAGGAAATCTAATCTAATCAAGTCAAATCAATGAGTCTGACTCGGAGCCTCCTGGGTGTTAGTGAATCCTCCCCAAACCTCTCAGGGTTCCCTTCTGGGGCAGAACGCACTGATTTTTTTTCCACAATCTGGAACCTCTTATTTATTTTCCCCACTCCCATCCTCTGATGAGAATCATCCTGCACACATTGGCCAAAATCATATCTGGTTGAACTAAAATGAATCAAGTTTGAACTTTAATTGCAGGCCCATTTTCTTCATTTCCATAACATTCCCGAGTTCTGATAACTTTCTGCAAAATGCTCCCCACACTGATACGCTGACCACTTGTCATGATACCGGGGGAGGGGCCATTCCCCTGGGTCCTGTTCTCAGAGGGAGGAAGGGAGGGAGCTGCCAATGACAGATTAATCCCGCACACCCACAGCCTCCCTTCCTGGCACTGACCCAGCCTGCACATACGCTACCAATTGCCCAGCACTGTGCCTGTGCACTGGTCTCCCTTCCTACAGAGCATGCTCCAGATCACACAGGAGCCCTGGTGATTGACAGCAGCTGCTGCCCAATAGGGTGAAGGGGCGGGGCTGGCGGACTGGGACAATGGGATTGTAAACAATGAATGAATGTGGAGGACACTGGGGGATGGACAGGTCAGTGAGGGACAGGAGCAGTGCAGCTGCAGGAGGGGATCCTGGACAAACTGAGCAATGGGAGAATCTAACAGGAGAGAAACTACAGGAAGGTTCTGTTTGGAGGCTCAGGCAGGGACAGCTGGGAGACAGTATGGCCTGGTTGCTTGGGCTTGGGCCTTTTCAAAGATGCTGTTACTCAACCCTGAACCCGATCCTCCTGGCCCAGAGGTAAGGACACGACCACCATTTCCTGGTGGGCTAGTGGAAAGAAGGGAAGATGTTCTCAATCTCACTCACATGGAAACTCCATGAGCTCCTCCCACTTACTGTCGACGGTGGGGATGGAGGAGGCACAGCAGATGGGAGGGGGGTTAGGGATATAGGGACTGCCTTTCCAAAGGAACCCACCTGTGTTGGTGATATTAACAAGATACAATACAAAGTCACTAACACAAAGCTGGTGTACATGAACTTCATCCAGAATATTAACACCTATAACTGGGTGACACCGACCCCAATGTACAGAATTAAGTCGTGGATATTAATAATGGCATTGTGTGTGAGAAATCACGTCTCATGAATTTGAGTCAATTCTTCTGAAGTAACAACAAAGAGGATTGACAGTGCAAAGCGGTGGAGATGAACTACATGGTCTTCAGTAAGACATTCATCAAGGTTCCCCATGGGAAACCGGTTAGCAAGATTAGATCTCAAGGAATACAGAGAGAACTAGCCATTTGGATACAAAACTGGCTCAAAAATAGAATACAGAGGGTGGTGGCGGAAGGTTGATTTTCAGATTGGAGACCTGTGACCAGTGGGGTGTCACAAAGGATCGGTGCTGGATCCACTAATTTTCATAATTTATATTAATGATTTGGATGTGAATATAGGAAGTAATGTTAGTAAGATGACATCAAAATTGGAGGTGTAATGGACAGTGAAGAGGATTACCTCAGATTACAACAGGATCTTGATCAGATGGTTGAATGCGCTGAGAATGGCAGATGGACTTTAATTTAGATAAATGGGAGGTGCTGCATTTTGGAAAAGCAAATATTAGCAGGGAGTATACACTTAATGGTAAGGTTCTCGGGAGTGCTGCTGAACAAAGAGACCTTGGAGTGCAGGTTCATAGCTCCTTGAAAGCAGAATCGCAGGTAGATAGATTAGTGAAGATGTTTAGTATGCTTTCCTTTATTGGTCAGAGCACGGAGTATAGGAGTTGGGAAGTCATACTGCGGCTGTACAGGACATTGGTTAGGTCACGCTTAGAATATTGTGTGCAATTCTGGTCTCCTTCCTATCAAAACAATTTTGTGAACCTTGAAAGGGGTCAGAAAAGTATTACAGGCATGTTGCCAGGGTTGGAGGATTTGAGCTGCAGGGAGACGCTGAATACACCGTTTTCCCTGGAACGTTAGAGGCTGATGGGTGACCTTATAGAGGTTTATAAAATCAGTAGGGGCATGGATAAGGTAAATACACAAGGTCTTTTCCCTGCGGTGGGGAGGAGGTACGATGGGAGGTGGGAGACAGAGGGGGGAGACCAAAAGCGGAGGGTGACGGTTAGTTTGTAGATCTACAACACAACCCTGTTCCTGTTTTCTCCCCATCTCCTTCAAGCCCTCTGAAGGGCTCAGCACAAGTGCACAGTCCCTGGACAGTAGACCTTCAGGGTGACCAAGTGCTGAAGGTTGCATTTGGGAAACTGACCTTTATTGTTCTGTGCACTCATCAATAAATGGACCTGGGTTCAATTCCACCGTCCTGGATTCATGTCTGTGGCCACAGACACGCCTGACTCTGACCCTGACTACTGGATCCCCTGTCACTATAGCTCTGCCATTCTCCTTCCTCCCGTTCTGTGCAGCAGAGCTCTCTGTTGCTGATTTCCCCTGAGAGTCCACCCCACCTGTTCCCCCCATTATAGAATCCCAAGCAGTGCACAATATCTGTCTGAGAAGGGGGAATGATTACTGGGGAGTCCTGCACTCCTTCCTGAGCCTTTTAGTTGATCTGATGGTCACCCATTCCCTTTCTGCCTGTGTAACCCTCACCTGCAGTGTGACTAACTCACTGAACGTGCTGCCCATAACATTCTCAGTATTGCTCCACAGTGAGTCCACTCTCAGCTCCAGGTCTGAAAAGCAGTTTCCCAGTAGCTGCAGATGGGCACTCATCCTGCACACATAGCCGTCACGGACACTGGAAGTGTCCCTTATTTCCCACAATGTACAAGAGGAGCATTCCACGGGTCTGAGGTCTCCTGTCACAACGTCTCTCTAGTTTCAGCTAGTTACTCCCATTAAGAGAATTTAAATGAGTAGCAACTATCTTTCACTTCAAACATTTCCATTACATTCAAAAGCCATTCCATGTGAATTTCTAGTCAGATCCATGCTCCCCACCAACCCACCGTCCCCTCCCAGCACCTTCATTTGCCACTGCAAGAGGTGTAAAACCTGTGCCCACACCTCAAAAGGGCCCTTCCACATCCAGCAGAGATTTTCCTGCGCATCCAAACACCTCACCTGGCCTTTGCTTTCGATGTGGTCTCCTCTCTACTGGGGAGTTGACAAAGAACACCAACTTGCAGAATGTTTCAGGGAAAATTTCTGGGATGCATGCACCAACCAACTCCACCATCCTGTGGCCGACCACTTCAACTTCCCCACCCACTCCGCCAAGGACATTCACGTCCTGGGCCACCTCCACCACCAAATCCCAGCCACCCGACGCCTGGAGAAAGAAAACCTCATCTTCCACATTGGGACCCTTTAACCACAGAATCAAGGTTTCCTCATCTCCCCTCCCCTGCCTTATCCCAGATCCAACCCTCCAACTCGACACCACCCTCTTGAACTGTCCCACCTGTCCATCGTCCTTTCCAATTATCCACTCCACCCTCTCTCCATTACCCTCCACCTACATCTACCTATTGCCTTCCTAGCTCCCTTCCCACCAACCGGACCCACCCTTCTTATTTATCTGTCAGCCCTCTTACTCCCTCCCACCCCACCCAATCCCGGCATTCCTGATAAAAGGAATATGCCGAAAACGTTGATTCTCCTGTTCCTGAGATGCTGCCTGATCTGCTGTGCTTTTCCAGTGCCACACGTTAACACAAGCTGGAAGAACAACACCTCATCTTCTACTTGGGGACCCTGCACACCTCTATCCCCAGTATCAAATTCAATAATTTTACGTCCTGAACTCTCCAATGTCCTAGCGCCCTAGCCTCTTAACCCACACACAAGGCCTTGTTATCACATAGCCTGCCATTACACATTAGCTATAGTTAGCCACGAACAGTCCCCAGAAACAGCTATTCACCCTCCCCCAGCCAGATCGTTATCCACTCCTTAGTCCAACTGCTCTTGGACTATATTACCACCTATCATTTACTCCTTAACCCCTACCTTCTGCATATAAACCGACATTAATTTTCAGTAACATCAGTTCTGAGGAAGGGCCAGCGGATCCAAAATGTTAACTCTGATTTCTCTTCACAGATGCTGCCAGACCTGCTGAGTTTTACCAGTACCTTCTGGTTGTTGTGCGAGATTTACAGCATCCGCAGTTCTTTTGGTTCTAATTTACCAGGAATTTCTAATTCAGGTCTAGCAGCCTAAAACTGTGCGTTTATAAACCCTCCCAGTCCACAATAGCTCCATTTCTTCCCCAGACTTTGCAGTCTCTCCCACTCCCTTCACACTCACTAGGTCCCCTCCCCCCCCCCCTCACCGTGACACTGTGCCTGCACAGCTCATGGCCATGTGTTGGCCTGCTGGACCCACCCCAATTCACTCCCATTGGCTGGAGGATCACACCAATTCTCCTATTGGTCTGAAGCTGCTGTCAATCACCCGGGCCCCATTGTGACATGAGTGGGCTCCTCCCAAGAGCATCGGATGCTGAGGGGTGACCTCATAGAGCTTTATAAAATCATGAGGAGTATGGATGGTAAAAATAGACAAGGTCTTTTCCCTGGGGTGGGGGAGTATAGAACGAGAGGGTGTAGGTTTAAGGTGAGAGTGGAAATATTTAAAAGTGACCCAAGAGGCAACTTTTTTTCACACTGAGATGGGTGCCTGTATGGAATCTTCTGTTCAGGAAAGTGGTGGAGGCTGGTACAGTTACACCATTCTGCATCTGGATGGGTATGTGAATAGGAAGGGTGTAGAGGGTTATGTGCCAAATGTTGGGATATCTGGTCGGCATGGACCAGTTCGACCAAAGGGTCTAATTCCATGCTGTATATCTCTATGACTCTGCCCTGGGATAAGCTTCATCCTTCACAGTGAATGGGGCAGTAACACAGAGGACAAGGGTTTGGGGCTATTCAGCTGTACTGGCCGCTCTGGACATGGTGCCAGTCTATCCCAACTCACCTCCCATTTGTCTGTAGACCTCCAAATCCTTCCTTAAAAAAGTTACATTCTAAATTCGTTTTCTCAATAACTACTGGATCTGCATCCAGCTGGCGGACAAACTGTTCCAGATGCTCAGAACTTAGTGAGTACAATAATCTTCACATTTTTAACCTATTTTATTAGCCATTTACCTGAAGGTAGTTACTCAAAAATTGTGACGTTAATAATTTCTCCCTCTGTCTCTCTGTAAATTAAATATCCTGGAAAGAAATCTGCTCCTGGTCGAAATTCCTGCCTAACCTTCTCAGCTCCAAGAAGAATGGTGGCACAGTGGTTAGCACTGCTGCCTCACAGCGCCAGGGACCTGGTTCGATTCCCGCCTCAGGCGACTGACTGTGTGGAGTTTGCACGTTCTCCCCGTGTCTGCGTGGGTTTCCTCCGGGTGCTCGGTTTCCTCCCACAGTCCAAAGATGTGCGGGTCAGGTGAATTGGCCATGCTAAGTTGCCCGTAGTGTTAGGTAAGGGGTATATGTAAGGGTATGGGTGGGTGTCTGGCTCGGTCTGAGGAAGGGCCGAGGACTGTAAAAGTACAAAAGTTGATCTTCTGCCATGTAATAATCTCAAAATCTTCTGCTAACTCTCCATAAAATAGAAACCCATCTTAATTTTAGTAGTGCCATAAAGATGTACAGCAGAGAAACAGACCCTTCGATCCAAAACTTGTCCATGCTGACCAGATATCCTAAATTAATCTCATCCCATCCACCAGCTCTTTGGCGTATATCCTTCTAAACTTTTGCTAATCACATACAACATCTCAAAGGCATAATTGGGTAATTGTACCAGCCTCCACACTTTCTCTGGCAGCTCCTTCCACACACGTACCATGTTCAGCTGGAAACATTGCCTCTTAGATCCCTTTTCAATCTTTTCCCCTCACACCTGAAGCCTGTGCCCCAAGCTTTGGACTCACATATCCTGGAAATAAGACCCTGGGATTTCACCCTATCCATGCCCCTCACAATTGTATCTGATGCACCAGGGAAAAACAGCCCCAGCCTGTTCACTCTCTACCTAAATAGCTCAAACCCTCAACCCTGGCAACATCTTTGCGGGTCTTTTCCGTACCCTTTTAAGTTTCATAATATCATTCCGATAGCAGGGAGACCAGGACTGAAAGCAGAATTCCAGAAGTGGCTGAATCAATGTGCTGTGCAGCCGCAAAATGACGTCCCAACTCCACTACTCAATGCACTGACCAGTAAAGGCAAGTACACCAAACACCTTCTTCACTACCCTGCCTATGATTCCACTTTCAAGGAACTATGAACCTGCACTCCAAGGTCTCTTTGTTCAGCAACACTCCCCTGGACCTTCCCATTAAGTGTATAATTGCTGCCCCCATTTGCTTTTCCAAAATGCAGCACCTCACATTTATCTGAAATAAACTCGATCTGACAATCCTCAGCCCACTTGATTGAAGTCCCATTGTACTCTGATGTAACCTTCTTTGCTGTCCAGTGCACCTCCAATTTTGATGCCTACTGTAAACCTACTAACTATATCTCATATATTCACATTAAAATCATTGATATAAATGATGAAAAGCAGTAGACCTAGCACCGATTCTTACACCATATTGCTCATCACAGGCCTCCAGTCCGAAAAGCACTACCCTCCGTCCCCAATTTGTACTCAAATAGCTGGTTCTCTCTGTATCCCATGGTGTCTAACTTGCGAACCAGTCTGTTATGTGAACCTTTTTGAATGTCTTTCTGAAGTCCAAGTTAGTGATTTATGTACAAAGCCATGCTGACTATCCCTAATCACTTCTTGCCTTTCCAATTACATATAAACCTGTCCTTCAGAATTCCTTCCAACACCTTGTCTGCCACTAACTTCAGGCACACCAGTGTATTGTTCCCTGGCCTTTCCTCATCACCTTTCTCAAATAATGGCGCCTGTCTTGCAGCACCTCACCTGTGGCTATCGGTGATAGAAATATCTCAGCGAGGGCCCGAAATCACTTCCCTAACTTCCCACAAACATTTGGGATACACCTGATCAGGTCCCACAGATTTACTCAGCTTTATGTACAAGACATCCAGTACAACCTCCTCTGTAATATGGACAGTTGTCAAGTTATCACAAATTATTTCTCCAAACTCTCTAGCTTCCATATCCTCTTTCAGTAAAAGCTGACATGAAATCCTCGGATAGTATCTCTCCCACCTTCTGTGGTTCCAGACAGCCTTGTTGGTCTTTGAGCGTCCCTATTCTCTGCCTGGTTACTCTTTTGTCCTTAGTGTTTTGTAGAATCTTTTTTGGATTGTCCTTAAACCTCTTTCCCCCCAAAGCTCTCTTGTGTGTCCTTTTTGCCCACCTGTTTTCTCTTGAGTGTACTCCTACTGCCCTATACTCCGAGGGATTCACTCAAACCAGTCACCCAGCTGACTGTACCTGCCATATCCCTCCTTCATTTTTTTAACCAGTCCCTCAATTTCTCTAGACACACAGCATTCTCTACACCGACCAGACATGGCCTTAACATGAATATACTGTCCATGTTCTCTTGTTGTCTCATTTCACAGGCCTATGGAGGCAATGGCAGATGAGGACATGGAAACACTCATTCTCAGTAAAGAGGTAGTGTTGGGAAGGATAACAGCCCAAAAGTACATGGGTCTCCTGGCCGTGATGGAATGCATCCCAAGGGCTAAAGAGATGGTGAAGTGTCTATTGTCCTTCCTTGCTAGAGGGATGGTTATGCTACAGCTGTACAGGGTGCTGGGGAGGCCAAACCTGGAGTACTGGAATACAGGTTTGATCTCCTTAATTCAACAAGGATATACTGACACTGAAGGGAGTGCAGAGGAGGGTCACTAGTTTGAGTCATGAGTTGAGAGGGATGGTGTATGTGGAGAGATTGAATAGACTGGGACTATACTTGTTGGAATTTAGAAGAATGGGAGGGTTGTATTGGAAAAAAATAAAATTAAGAAGGGAATAGATAAGATAGAAGCAGGGAGGTTCTTTCCATTGGGGGCGGTCAACCTAGACAGCATAGCGTCAAAATATGTGGTATCTGATTTAGGACAGAGTTGAGGAGGAACTTCTTCAGCTAAAGATTATGAATCTGAAAAATTCCTTGTTGAGTGTAGCAGTTGACGTTATCAACTTGAATGTCTTTAAGGCAAAATGTAGATTTGCAAACAGGAAAGGAATTAAGGGTTATGGTGAGAGATCAGAGCTGAAAACGTGTTGCTGGTTAAACACAGCAGGTCAGGCAGCATCCAAGGAACAGGAAATTCGACGTTTTCGGGCCAGAGCCCTTCATCAGGAATGAGGGGAAGGCATCCTTGCAAGAGGATTCGCAGGAGGTTAAAATCTTCGAGTAAAAAGTGAAGTCTGCAGATGCTGGAGATCAGATCTCCAGCCTCTATGGTGAGAGAGCAGGAAAGTGGAGCTGAGGCCACGAAAAGATCAGCCCTGGTCTTATTGAATGGCAGTGCAGGCTTGAGGGGCCAGATGGCCTACTCCTGCTCCTATTCCTTCTGTTCTCATGTTCCCCACTTTCCAGCCGTCCCTTTATCTTGGGGTTGCAAAGAAATATTGAAAGTTCTCGCCTTCTACCGTCAAAATTCACCTTTGTCCAATTTTGAACGCCAACTTTTAGATTTGGTCTATTATTTTCTGCAACTATTTTAAAACTAGTAGAATTATCGTCAGAGAATGCCAAGTGTGAAGCAGGCCATTCGGCCCATCACTTTCACACTGACCCTCAGAGCCTCCTATCTTACCCCTGTAACATACATTTCCCATGGCCAATCCACCTAGCCTGCACATCCCTGAACATTGTAGGCAATTTCACATGGCCAATTCACCCAACCTGTACATCCCTGAACAATATGGGCAATTCAGCCTGGATTATCCATCCAATCTGCACATCTTTGGACTGTGGCAGGAAACCAGAGCACCCAGACGAAACCCACACAGACAACCTCAATAAGGTGATCATCCTGTTCTTATTTCCCCAGTTCCACCCATGTAATTTCAACGGGCGAACTCCCATGAATATCCTCCCTAAACACAACAATAATGCTGTCCCTAATCAAAAACACCATTCTACCTTCTTTCCTTATCCCCCTTTCTATCCTTCCTCTTACACCTATTCCCTGGAACAATAAGCTACCTGTCCTGTCCAACCTAAGCCACGTTTCTGTAATACCCACTATATCACAGTCCATGTTCAAAACCATATCTTAAGCTCATCTGCTTTCCCTGTCAAACCCCTTGCATTGAAATAAATGCAGTGCAGTGCTATCAAAAGGACAGACTGTTGGGCAGAGGGGTGTTGATGGCCCTTTTGGTGAGGGATGACGTTCAGCCCCTTGCGAAGTGGGCGACACAGAATCCGGAGATGTAGAGTCAGATTGGAGGGTGGGTAATGTTGTCCCACTTTTCAAGAAAGGTGGAGAGAGAAAAACAAGGAATTATAGACCAGTTAGCCTGATGTCAGTGGTGAGAAAGATGCTGGAGTCAATTATAAAATATGAAATTATGGCTCATTTGGATTGCAGTAATAGGATTCGTCAGAGTCAGCATGGATTTACAAAGGGGAATAAACTGACTTGGATTGAAATTTGGCTGGCTGACACGAAGCAAAAAGTAGTGATAAACGCTTCCTTTCGGAATGGCAGGCAGTGATTGGTGGGGTACCACAAGGTTCGGTGCTGGGACCGCAGCTGTTTTACAATATACAATTAATAACATAGATGAACATATTAAAAGCAATATTAGCAAATTAGCTGATGACACAAAGCTGGGTGGCAGGGTGAAATGTGAGGAGATGTTATGAGAATACAGATTAACTTGGACAGGTTAGGTGAGTGGAAGACAGATGCATAGCAGATGCAGTTGAATGTGGATAAATGTGTGGTTATCCACTTTGGAGGCAAGAACAGGAAGGCAATTACTATCTAAAAGGAGTCAAGTTTGGT
>NW_026869167.1:77515-204745 GCF_020745735.1 Hemiscyllium ocellatum | reverse complement strand
AAAGTTGATGATGGAATTGAGTGGCCAATTGGCTACTTGTCGAAAAAAACTCAATATCCACCAGAAAAAAAAAAATAAAATTTCAATTATAGAAAAAGAATGATTGAATTTCGTACTGGCCTGACAACATTTGAATGGTACATGACAAATTGTCGCAGATGGTTGTCGACAACAATGACAATCCTGAGTTTTTGGTTGCTACTTTTGACTTATGGGCGGCACGGTGGCCATAAGGTAGGGGGTAAGTGTAGGGGTATGGGTGGGTTGCGCTTCGGCGTGTCGGTGTGGACTTGTTGGGCCGAAGGGCCTGTTTCCACACTGTAAGTCTAGTCTAGTCTAATCTAAAACAATTCAAATACAAGCAAAGGGTTTGAATAACGCTCAGGATACCAGAAGCCAACGGAATTTGAATATTATTGTTTGGAAACCTGGAAAGCAATCACATTGTGAGATTTGTTGTATCATGGGGAGTGTATAAACCCAGCATTTGAACAGTAGAGGGAGAGCCACTGCAATCCAACAGCAGAGTAAATGCTGTAGAGCAAGGAGTGCTAACTGGCCAACTCAAACACTCTCTATCAAGATACATGTTCATGTAAAACCTACTTGCAGTTTAAAAAAATGACCCAGGGAGATCAGCAGCTGGAAGAGTGAAGACAGCGGGAAGATAGAGACTGTGTGTTCTTGAGATTGTAATGTTTATATGTCGGTTGTTGGAATAACATATTTTTAAAGAGTTGGAGTCAGATAGTAAGTAGTTAAGAAACAGAGGGCTTGTATTTGTGAATAGTTGTTGTTTAGTATTCGCTATTAAAGTTAAGAAAATGACTTGCAGATTTTTTTTAAAAAATAGTGGAATATAGGAGATCTGTGTCGCTCATATTTTAACAGATTTTCTGGTTGTTTGGTTTTAATTAACAGAGGGGTTCGACTCCACCTTGTAAATGTCCATCCACGCTAACCCCATTTCCCTGCAGTTGGCCCATATCCTTCTAGTCCTTTCCTATCCACATATTTATCCAAATGCTTTTGAAATGTTGTTAATGTACTCCCCTCAATCACATCTGCTGGCAGCTCATCCACGTACCAGCCTCTGTGGAAAGAAGTGGCCCCTCAGTTTCTCTTTTATTCCTTCCCCTCTAACCTTAAACTCATCCCCTCTATTCTCGATTCTCTACACCTTGGAAAGAGACTGAGAGCATTCACCCTATCCATACACCCTCGTGATCTTATACAGCTCTATAAGGTCCCCCCTCAGTCTCCTACACGCTAAAGAAAATGTCCTAGTTTCTTCAACCTCTCCCTATAACTCAGACCACTGGGTCCTGACAACATCCTTGTAAACTTCTTATGCACTCTTTCCAATTTAATAATATCCTCCCGATAACAAGATGACAAAAATGATCACAATACTCGCAGTGCGCCTTACCAAAGTCCTGCATAATTGCAACATAAATTCCCAACTTCTATACTCAATGGTCCTGCTGATGAAGGCCAGTGTGCCAAAAGACTTCCTCGCTGCCCTGTCTACCTGTGACTCCACTCGCAGAGAACCGTGCACCTGAACCCAATTGGTCATTCTCCCCACGATACACCTTAAGGCCCTCCATTCAACATGAAACTCCTACCTTGATTTAAGTTTCCAAAAGGCAAGAAACTCACACATCTGCACTACATTCCATTTTCCATTTCTCGGCCCACTTCCCCACCTGATTAAAATCTGATGCACTTCCTCACTGATCATGCTCCCACTTATGTTAGTGTCATCTGTAAACTTACTAATCATACATTGTACATTTTCAACCAAAAGTAGGCAACAAACATCCATGGCCCAGCCTCCAGTCTGACCATCATCCTTCACTAAACCCTCTGCTTCCGACCATCTAGCCAACTGTGTATCCAACTGGCCTGTTCCCCCAGCATTCCATGCGATTTAACCTTCCAGAGCAGCCTGCCATGTGGTACCTTATCAATGGCCTTACTGATATCCATAGAGACTACGTCTACCGCTCTGTCCTCATCAACCTTCCTGGTCACTTCATCAAAGGACTCTAACAAATTTGGGAAGCATGATCTCCCAGTCACAAGTCTATGCTGACCGCTCCGAATCAAACCCTGTGTAAGTAATGGGTGCAGTCAATAGTATGCTGTCCTTCATTGTAAGATGATTCGAGTACATAAGTAAAGCCATCTTCCTGCTGTTGTAGAGCCTTGCTGAGAGAGTATTTGGGGCACTCTCTACAGAATTGATCACCTTTGTAAGGAATGATCTCCTCACCACAGACACGGGTGATGGTATCATGAGAATAGAGTGAAGAGGCTGAGTGTTTAATCTGTAGAACTGTGAGAGATTAAAACATAGTGATGCTGAAACACGAGGAGTGGCAGCGATCACTTATTTCCAAACAGACATTGACAGGGAGAGAAATTCATACTTTACCCAGGATTGATTGGTTTGATTTATTGCCACATGTACTCAGTAACAGGGAAACACTTTATTTATGAGCAGTGGAGGCAGATTATAGTAAACATGGCCAGACAGATCATACGGTGGAAATAAACTTGGACAGAGTAACCCATACAGGTTAAACTGAACAGGACGTGCACTAGACAAGATCAACATGAACAAGATCAGCATATTTGAACTTAGAGAGTCCATCCATCAGTCCAACGTGTATTTCCTAATAGTTTATATGCCTAAATTAACTCTCCCCACGTTATTGTGCAGTCGGCGTGTGAACCCGTACAGAACGTCAGGTTACTCACAATCCCAACAGCAGCCACAATACTTCCGTCTGAAACAGGTAGCCATTCCATCAGCTTCTGCTCTACACAGAGAACACCAGGCTGGCTTCTCGGAGATGGAAGGTGCCTTCTTGAGACTTCACACATATGGCTTCCCTCCTCACCGCGAGAAAACCAAATTAAAGTCCCACATGTGTATCATGAGCAACAGAGCCATGAGGAACAACGTGGAGCAGTCTGTCTATGCAGCCTCTGCTTCAATTGTTTATCATGTTGGAGCATCAATTAGAGACACCTCAGACTGCCGATACTGGAGATCAGAGTAGAGAGTCGATTGTTGGAAACGTACAGCAGGTCAGGCAGCATCCGAGAAGCAGGAGAACCGACGTTTTGGGCATAACTCATTCATCAGGAATCAGCATCAATTACCTCATTCTGCCCCTGTGTAAGTGCATTGAGGTGGGAATGGCCTCCTACTGATCCTGTGTAAGTGACTCAAGGGACTGACTGTCTTCTTCCTTGTCCGATTGGGCAGGGCGAAGGGCCTGATTATGTTGCCCCTGGTTCCTGTATGACAGCTCGATGTGTTGACAAGTGTGATGATGCTGCAGGTTTAAGAGGCTTTTTTATCCTGGTTTCTTTTAAGAGAGATATTGAACGATCGTTACGAAGCTGGCTAGTTAAGACCACTTGAGTAAACAGCGAGGGAGGCCTTAGGTTTATTTTAATGCAGTGAATGGGTGTGGCCAGCTCTCACAGATTAGGATCACTGTGTTTTGTTTCTCAGTAACATCAAAATTTATAGGGGTCTCACAGAGTTGGAAGTTTCACAGAATGTCTCCTGGCTGCTACTCTCTCTGAATTTTCTCTAGATGCTGTTTTCTATTCTTGCATTTTCCTTTTGTGGTTATTGGAATTTCCTATGTTGGACTAGTTCATTAGTAATAGCTCCTAGTTCTATTATTCTGTTAAGATGTCCAATAGAATTATGTTATTCTAAATTTCTCTTTCTTTGTTTTATTTCATCTTTCGTGTTTAATAAATGGTGTTTTGCTCACCACCGAGCTGTTGACCTGTCACATTGCATCTGAAACAGACACTTTACATTTCCCTTTAAAATAACAAAATGTAAGAATCTAGGCTACCGCCTACAAATATTTTCAAAGGGCTCTGGTCTGGCCCATCACACTGGAATCCTTCTCTTCCTGAGTAATAGGCTGGAGGCACTGAATGGGCTGTTCCTGTTCTTCTCCAATCATGTCAATGGGCTGAATGATTTCCTCATATTCCTGTGAAACCAGCGTGAGGTGTGAAATGACCTCTTGTTTTACTGTGGCAATGTGCAGTGTCAGACAGTGCTGTTACATGAATGTTACTGACACTTTAACAGCATAAGCCTCAATAGAGTCTGGTCTTCCTGCACATGGACACAGACCAGTTCAGGAGCTGACGGAGGACAAAATGTTTTGAACATAGTGCAATCTTCAGTGACCAACCCCACTTCAGATCTTATGGTGGGGAGACATTGATGAAGCAGCTGTAGAAGTTTGTGAAGAGGAAGCTTCCCTGAGGATCTCCCACAGAGCTGATTCAGGAATGAGATGATGAACATCTTCCTTTGTGTCATGTTTGACTCCAAACACTGGAGAGTTCACTCTGATTCCCATTAACTTCAGATTTGTTAAGCTCCTTGATGTCAACAGAAGCCTTGATATCAGGGCCAGTCATTTTCACCTGACCCCTTGATTCAACCTCTTTTGTTCATATCAATAGGCCATGGTATAGGAGCAGCAAGGGTTTTCTCCAAACAGCTGGCATTGAATGTCAGAATTTCTCTTCTCAAGTGTGTTCGGGGAGCCAGATGACTGAATGTATTTGTAGAGGAGGTCGATGGATATTGACCAGTCCGAGAGGTGAGGGCGATGAGGAATTGGGTATGAAAGAGGATTTCAGACCGAGAACAGATCAGCCACAATCTTAGTGAAGGGCAAGGCTGGCTTGGGGAGTGAACGACCTGCCCCTGTGTCTGATGTTCTCACATTCTGCTATTGGAAAGTTAGTGTGTGTTATTTTCATGAATGTTCTGTTATTGAATGTTGCAGTCAGGGAAACCAGAGGATTTTGTGAGCCATCGCTGGGTGAGGTATGGGGGCTGTATTCATAGTGAATTTTGATCGACAACATGACCAACAAATGGAGCACAAGTTTCAGAGAGGGGAAGCTCTGTGAAGAGAGATGAGGGGCCTCTTTCATACCCAGCCCGGGTTTTACAATTACATTTCTCAAATCACATCAAAGTGTGTGGGACAATCTTGAAGGGCCGAATAATCTCCTCTGTTTCTGTGCACCAGGTTATAGAAGTAAGTAGCCTCTAAATGCTCCTGCCTAACAGGTTTAATGGGCTGAATGGAACACAGGAACACGGGATTGAGGACAGGAGTGAGTCATTAGATACTTTGAAAATTCTCCACCAGACATTAAGATTGTAGCTCATCAGGTTGGGGTCTCAATCCCACTTTCGTGTCTGTATCCCATTATCCATGACTCAGTTCTCTGTCAAATATTTACCTAATGCAGCTATCAATCAATGTGAACATAGAGGCACGATAAACTTCCAGTGAAGAGAATTCTCACTTGAAAGGTCCATTCAGAATTATTTGTCGTTCCTCTGATAGAATCAAAGCGTCATGCAGAATGGGAACAGACCCATAAGTCCAACCTGTTCACTCCGATTAGATATCAAATCTGATCCAGTTCCATTTGCCAGCATTTGGCCGATATCCCTCGTCTTTCAGATACTTTTTAAATGTGCGATTGTAACCTCCTTCACCACTTCCTCTGACAGCAATTTCTGAACACACACACACTCTGTGTGTGAAACATTTATCTTCAGTCCCTTCTAAATCATTCCCCCTCTCCCCTCCAACCTATACTCTCCTGTTCTGGACTCCCCTACCCTGGGGAGCAGAGCGTGGCTGTTCAGAATATCCATGCCCCTGCTGGTTTTATAAACCTCTATAGTGTGACCCCTCAACCTCTGACACTCCAGGGGGAAACATCTCAACCTAATCAACCTCTCCCTAAAGTTCAAACCTCCAGTCCTGGGACATCCGTGTAAGTCATTTCTGCAGACAACCGAGTTGTATGTAGTATTCTTAAAGTGGCCTCACCAACATCCTGTACAGATATAACATGCCACCACAACTCCTATATTCAATGCTCTGACTGATTAAGGCAAATGTGCCAAATGTGTTCTGCACCGCACTGTCTGCATTAGACTCCACTTTCAAGGAACAATGTACCTGCAGCCCTATGTCCGTTTGTTTCTCAACACTCCCCAGGACCTGACCATAAATGTATGACTTCTGCCCTGATTTGCGTTCACAACATACAAAACGTCGTCTTTATCTAAATTAAACTTCGTCTGTCACTCCTTGCCCCTTTGTACCATCCAATTGTGGTCTTGTTGTACTCTGAGATAATCTACTACACCACCTTTCTGATGTAATCAGTAAACTTACTAACTATGGCTCCGATATTCACATCTAAATCCTTTACATAAATGATGAAATGTTGTGAACTCAGTCCTGATCCTTACAGCACACTGCTGCTCACAAGCCTCCAGTTTTAAAAAATACCCCTCTTCCTTCAAGCCAATTGTGACGAGCTTCCTCTGTATCCCATGTGACTGAAACTTATTAATCTCTCTACCAATCAGAATGAAATATTAGCTATGAAGAGAGGCTGAGTAGGTTAGGTTTATTTTCACTAGAAAAAAGAAGATGGGGGGGGGAACCTGTTTGAGGTTTGCAAAATCATGAAGGTTATAGATCGGGTGGACAGAGACAAGCTTTTTCCCAGGATGAAGGATTCAATAACGAGAGGTCGTGCTTTCAGGGTGAGAGGTAGACAGTTTAAGGGGATACACACAGTAAGTACTTTACACAGAGGGCGGTGGGCGTTTGGGACGGTTTGCTAGCAGAGGTGGTAGAGGCAGGCACGACAGATTCATTTAAGGTGCGTCTAGACAGATGCATGAGTAGGTGGGGAGCAGAGGAGTAGCTGGGGAGCAGAGGAGTAGGTGGGGAGCAGAGGGATACAGATGGTTAGGAAGTGACCGACAGATGTAAACAGTACATTTGGATCGGCTCAGGCTTGGAGGGTGAAGGGCCTGTTCCTGGGCTGGAAATTTTCTTTGTTCTTTGTTATTTAAATGAACACCTTGCTGAAGTCCACATAGACAATGTCAACCAAACTGCCCTCATCAATCTTTGTCATCTCTTCAATAATCGCAACCAAATTAATGAGACATGATTTCCCATGCAGAAAGCTATGTTGTCTACCCCGATCAGCCCTCACCTTCCCAAATGTATGTAAATCCTATCCCTCAGAATCCCTTCCAACAACTTACCCACCACTGACATCTGGCTCACCGGTCTAGAGTTACCCGGCTTTTTGGGTCACTGTTTCCTTTCTAGTCCCACTCCTCCACTGCTCACAACAAACGTTAAATGTAACCAGGTCGGTGATGTGGCCGATGATATCGGTTTCAGACTGGGTCAGGGTCAGTTTTAGGAACAAGTCAGGCTAGTTTCTTTAATCTGCTCAAATAGCACGTTTATGATCCAGAGCAATGTTACTCCAACTATGGTGGAAAGATGAATGGCAAACTATTTTTGTATTGCAAATATATAATCAATATTTCCCTTTCTATAACACACACACACACACACACACACACACACACACACACACACACACACACACACACACACACACACACACACACACACACACACACACACACACACACAATCTCTCTGCAATTGTAACTTGAAAGAACTTTGTCCAGAACCTTGTACATTGTCCAAACGATGTCTCCATCACATTCCCTGTTCCATGTCGGTGCATCATTGCTGCTGTCATACACAGAGCCATACCCTTAGCAGAAAATGGTCTTGGTCGATTTGAAGATATGTTTTTATGTTCCTGCTTCATTAAGAAATAAAATGTCTAATTTATTCAGAATACTTGTGTTAAAATGAATGCAGTTTTTAAAAGAAATACAGAAATTGCTGGAAAAGCTCGGCAGGTCTGTCAGGATCCAGATGCCTTTTACATGCTGTAGTTGTACCAGCCTCCACCACTTCCTCTGGCAGCTCATTCCATACGCACACCACCGTCTGTGTGAAAAGATGCCCGTTAGGCCTCATCAAAACCTTTTCCCTCTCACTTTCCACCAATGCCATCGAGTTTTGGACGCCCCTAACCTGGGGAAAAACCCGGACGACTCAACCTATCCATGACCATTCTGATTTTATAAACCTTTACTGCTGCGAAATGTGACTTCAATCAACACGAATGGCTGTACTTTCAGTCATCCTGGGCCTAAATTCTGAAATGCAACACTGACACCTTTTCTTTCTCCATCAAGTCACAATGCTAAAACCAGTTTAATCAGTTTGTTCAGATATATTAGGAGACACTTCTGTGGGATTTACACCTAGACCTTTGTGCCCAGATGTAGGGACACGAGCACCACTCGGCAATACCCATAAAGCTGTAACATTATTCTCCTGTGTGTTTGTTCATCAGCCTATTATGACATGCTGTGACATACCTCTGCAACAGGCAGGACTTCAATCCAGGCCTTCTCATCCAGAGCTAGGAACACTACCACACAAGTTCAGGAATTAGAATCAAACCCAGGGCCATGGCTCAGAGGCAGGGACACTGCCCACTATACTACCATACCCAGATTTTGGGTCATATTTTAGTGCCCGCTTCCAGCTCAGTGTGGATTGATTATAATCAGGTTACTATTACTGAATTACAAACAACACTTTGTATTATTAAACAAATGCAAGATACTTGTCTCAACTGTAGGATATTGAGTGTACTTGCTGAATATTGAAATTAACTATGAACATCTTTAATCGCTATTATCTGTAGTCTGCAATATTAGGGAAAGAAATCCTGCAGAAACACTCTGCCCAATGAAGGGTCTCAAATAGATGTTTATTACTGAACACCAGAGGCGAAGGAAGGGATTAATTTCTGACCCCAAAACACCGATCAATCTTACCCACCTCTAACGTGTGTCTGCCCTCTTCCTAAAATCATGAAATGATACCAGGCCGCTGATTACTGTCCAGCCTCTCCTCCCCACTGACTGTGTCTGCAATCTGTCCCTCCTCCCACTAACCACACAAGGCAACCCAAGGTCAGGGTCTTTGTGAAAATCAAGGCCAGAGTGTGCAGGCCTCCTGGAGAGGGGTGGGCATTTTAAAATTGGAGGGGGAGGGGGAGGTGGCAGTCATATCACACACTGGGCTGAGGGGTGGCAGATGGAGGATAGTCTGGATTAATGCCAGGCATTGGATTTGGTAAATCAAACAAGAACAGGACCTATACAATTAAAAGTAGGGTCTTTTGGTGGTGTTGTAGTACAGAGACCTAGGCTGTCAGGTTTAATTCTTTAAAATTTGCATCTGATACAGAAAGTGGCTAAGAAGGTGTTTAACACACTCGTCTTCATAGGTCAGACCTTTGAGTATCGGAATTGGGATGTCGTGTTGTGGCTGTACAGGACATTGGTGAGGCCTCTCCTGGAATACTGTGTCCAGTCTGGACATCCTGCCCGCTCATTCCATAGGCACACCACCCTCTGGGTGAAAATGCTGCCCCTTAGGTCACTTTTAAATGTTACTCTCTCACCTTAAGCCTATGTCCTCTATTTTTGGACTCCCCCGTACCCTTAGCAAATACCTTGACTATTCACTTTGATATTATTGACCTTGATGTTATTAAGCTGGAGAAGGCTCAGAAGAGATTAACCTGGATGTTGCTGGAAATGGAGGGATTGAGCTATAAGGAGAGGCTGAATAGGCTGGGACATTTTTCACTGGAGAGTATGAGATGGAGGGGTAACTTTACAGAGGTTTATAAAATGATGAGGGGTACAGATAAGCTGTAGGGCTGATGTCTTTTCCCGAGAGTTGGGGTTTCAAAACGGAGGAATATTTTGAGGTGTGAGGAAAAAGATTTACAAAAGTCAGGAGAGGTAATTATTTTAGACAGAAGCTGGCAAATGTGTGGAATAAACTTCCAGAGGAACTGGTGAAAATAGGGACAGTTACAATATTTAAAGGACATTTAGATCAGTACACGGATAAGACATCAGTTTGGATGGTGCTGTGAGCAGCTGCCCTCTCCCTCTCCCTCCCCCTCCCCCTCCCCCTGTCCAAATGAATCCCTGTTGGTTTTCACCCTCTGCCAATGCCTGTGCAGTGGCGTGGGGAGGCCAGCAGAGGGTGGCATTGTATCACTTTCAGCACCACAGAGACTGCCAGACCTGCCCCACACAGAGACATACAGATACACACACGGGAATTGTTAGGGCACAGTGTGAAGCTCATCTGGTAACTTAAACTAAACATAATGAAATGCTCAATTTACCTTATAAACTGTTGAAATATGAGTGATAGAGAACTCCCAAATTCCAGTGTTTAAACAAAAAATATCAATGTATTTTTTTTAACTCTGAAAGTGAACATTTTACATCAACTATTCACAACTCTGGGACCCTCTTTCTCCTCACTGCTTATTACCCTACTCCAACTCTACAGCAATATACTGTTTCAATGAGACACTTATTAAAATTACATAAACGTAATTTCAAAACCACACAGCAGCTGTTGTTTCATCTGACCTCACACCAATGTCCCTTTTCCCATCTTCCCTGGGAAGACTGGCTCATGTTACAGGATGCTATCGAAGTGTCTACGTTTCAGCATTCTGATACCTGGGAGCACAACCTTCCATGACACTGTCTCTCAGTCTCTCCCTGTCAGTCTATACCCCAAACCCCTCCCATGTGGTGATATTTAAACTGATTCCACTGACATCTCTGTCTCTCTCTGGCAGTGATGTTCACACACACAGCACCCCCTTGTCATGGTACAATGGAGATATGGAGCTGTAAATGGGTGGGAGCTGCACATCCTGTCACTTCCAGCATGGGCTGCAAGTTTCCCCACACTGGGCAGGGATCTAACACAGTGTTACTGGGTAATGCACTGGGGTGGGGTACACAGTCCTACATGCTGGGAGGGTCACTGCTCCGGGGTTACAGATCAGTGCACTGGGGTGGGGTACACAGCCCTACATGCTGGGAGGGTAACTGCTCCTGGGTTACAGATCAATGCACTGGGGTGGGGTACACAGTCCTACATGCTGGGAGGGTAACTGCTCCTGGATTACAGATCAATGCACTGGGGTGGGGTACACAGTCCTACATGCTGGGAGGGTAACTGCTCCTGGGTTACATACGAATTCACGGGTGATCACTGCACAGGTCTCTGTGCTGGTCAGACTGTCTGGTTGAAGTTTATAGATAATGCAATGATGTGGTCAGTGCAGCTCCCCGTGCGGGACAGATATGTAGCCTGTGCACAGTGTATCATGTTGGTGGGGTGGATGGGGGTGAAAGGTGATGGACAGGTCACGGAACTCCACTGAACGTTCTGTCCCCGGCATTCTATAACTGACATTCTCCGGAACGTTCTGTCCCCGGCATTCTATAACTGACATTCTCCGGAACGTTCTGTCCCTGACATTCTATAACTGACATTCTCCGGAACGTTCTGTCCCTGACATTCTATAACTGACATTCCCCGGAACGTTCTGTCCCTGACATTCTATAACTGACATTCCCCGGAACGTTCTGTCCCTGACATTCTATAACTGACATTCCCCGGAACGTTCTGTCCCTGACGTTGTTTGTTTGTGAACGGCCGGACGTCAGTGAATTGAACAAACGATAAGATCCCGAGGGAAGAGATCCCGTTCCAGGGAGAAGGAGACACTGTTCCGAAGGTCCCTCAGGCAGTTAAAGGGGGGGAATACGTTTTCCCTGCGTTTACATTTCTCCACGACACAGGATCGACCACAATTTAGACCAAAATACAGGAAATTCCCAAACTCCGTTTGTCTCAGGAAACTGGGAGAGAATCCTTCAGGACAGCAACGTTCCCACCCTCCGTATTAGGAACTGGGAAGGAGTGACCTGTGTCTGCTCTCGAGTGATCGAGTGTGTGAGAATGTTCTAGAAACCATCTGTCCTTATGGATGTGTCTCTGTGTGTTTGGGGAGGGAGGGTTTCTTATGGTTTATATCACATTTTTGTCAGAAATTCCGACCTTCCCATTTGTTATTCCAGCTCCAATTATTTTAATAAATCCCTGAATACAGGGACACATTTGAAAATCTCACTGGGTCCCCAAACGTGTCCCTTTGCCTCCAGGCTGATGGATAATGGGTTTGTTTTCCTTCCTCACAGTTAACGTAGTGACCATCTACGTCCTGCTTTATAAAGATTGTGGATTGTCTCCATGCGTCAGACGTTACCTGGGGGCCATGGCAGTGGCGGATCTCCTGGTCATTATCCTCGACCTGATCCTGAGACACATTCCCATTGTTTATCGGGAACAGTTTTATTTCCTGAAGGACTCCGTCCCCGTGTGTAATATCCACGCCGTCCTGCTTTATGCAGCCACTGACTGCTCTGTCTGGTTCACCGTCACTTTCACCTTTGATCGGTTTGTGGCCATTTGTTGCCAGAAGCTGAAAAGTAAATATTGCAGTGAGAAAACGGCGGCTGTGGTTCTGGGAACAGTGACTGTGCTGAGCTGTTTAAAGAACATTTTCTGGTATTTTATGTTCACGGCTCGGTATTGGCTGGGGAACACCCCTGGTTTTGTGATGTAACAGTCGCTGTTCAATCCTCCAGTGTCTGGGTCACAATCGAGTTCCTCCACAACATTCTAACCCCGGGTGTCCCATTTCTCCTGATTCTGCTGCTCAATGTTCTCACCGTCAGACACATTTTAGTGACCAGCAGAGCCCGCAGGAGACTCCGCGCTCACACCAATGGGGACGCTCAGTCTGACACAGAAATGAGAAACCGAAAAAAATCCATCATTTTACTGTTTGTGATCTCGGCCAATTTCATCCTGTTATGGTCAATGTTAATGCTGTATTCTATATGGGGCCGGATGAGCTTTATTGTGTATACCCCTGTGTATCTCCATTTCTTTGTGGGGGAATTGGGCTTCATGCTGCAGCTCCTCAGTTGCTGCACAAACACCGCGATTTACGCCGTGACCCAGACTAAGTTCAGGCAGCAGCTGAAGAATGTGCTGAAATATCCCTTCACCCAAATCCATCCATTCATCAAATTCCCTCATTAATCACACCATCCGGGATTTTCTCATTTCAGTGTTTCAGCGATGGAGCAGCCTGTCGCTATGGTAACAGACTGATGGGAGCACTGGTTTGTCCATCCTTATCCTACAGGAGGGTTACAGGGAAACATTTCAATGTTTCTCACAACTCAGGGGCCAGTGAGAAAAGGCACCATCCCACTGACTGTATCCATCACTTCCATTTGTAACCAATAAAAATGCTGATTACAGCGTGCCGAGCAGCAGAGGGACCGATGTTGTTGTGTGTCTTTGTGTTGGAGAAGCTGAACTGGAGAGAGACAGACTCAGCCCCAAGTCCTGGTCCTCAGGGAAGGGGAGGGCACCGCGCCCTGAGCTCAGGAGCTGGGGTTAACTCCCTCTGTTACCCCCAACTCCAACCCAGCCTCCCCATTACCTCTCCCCTACTCTTTCTGCTCAATTCTCTCTCTCTCTCATCATCTCTCCTCTTCACACTCCCTCGTTTCCACTCACACTCACAATCCCCCCAACCCCAGTTTCTCCACCTGCCCACATCTTCCCTGTCCCCTCACCCTCACTCTCTCTGTCCTGCTGTCTCTGTCTTCTCCAGCAGTTCCATCTCTACCCCATTTTCCCCTCCTCCTACCTCCCACATCTCCCCCCCACCCCACACGCAGCCTCACGACCAACCAACCCCACACCCCCCAGTCTCTGGGTCAGAGGGAGAGGGAAGGACCAGGGAGACAGAATGTGTCTGAGACAGGGGGAGGGAGGGACAGGAGGGAGAGCGATTCAGTCAGAGAGAAACGGAGGAAGGTGGGGGAGTGAGAGAGAGAGAGAGACACTGATTGAGGGGGGTCAAGAGTGAGAGATGGTGGAGGGAAAGTGAAGGAACGGGGGGAGAGAGAGGGGGCAAGGGAGAGATAGGGAGAGATAGGGGAGGGCGAGAGATGGGACGGAGGGAGGGGAGGGAATGTCAAGAGGGAGGGAGAGGCCGAAAGAGGGGATGGGAGAGAGAGGGAGCGCGAGAGAGGTGGAGGAAAAGGGAGAGGGAGAGGGCGAGAGAGGGGAGGGAGGTAGGGGAGGGAGAGAGAGGGGAGAGGTTGAGAGAGGGGAGGATGAGACAGGGAAGTGAGGGAGGGGAGGGCAAGAGAGAGGAGCACGAGAGGGAGGGAGAGGGAGAGAGGGGAGGGGAGAGACGGGGCGGGCGAGAGACTGGAGTGCGAGAGGAGGAGGAGGGCGAGAGAGAGGAGGGCGAGAGAGGAGATGGCGAGAGAGGGGTGACCGAGTGAGGAGAGGGAATGGAGGGGAGGGCGAGATGGGGGGAGGACGAGAAAGTAGGGAGGGTTAAGAGGGGAGGGCAAGAGGGAGGGAGCGGCCGAGAGATGGTAGGGATGGAGGGGAGGGCGACAGAAGGGTGAAGGTGAGAGAGAGGAGGACGAGAGAGGGGAGGAAATTGAGGACGAGAGAGGGGAGTGCGAGACAAGGGGGAGAGGTAGGGGAGGGCGAGAGAGGGGAGTGAGACAGGGGTGGGCGAGAGAGGAGAGAGAAGGAAGGAGGCTAGAGAGGAGGGCGAGTGAGGGGAAGGAGAGAGGGAGGGCGAGAAGGGGGAGGGAGGGAGGGGAGGGTGAGAGAGATGAGGGAGGGAGGGGAGGGTGAGAGGAAGAAAAAGGGTGAGAGAGGGGATGGGAAAGAGGGGAGCACGAGTGAGAGGGAGGGCAATAGAGGGGGAGGGCAAGAGATGGGGAGAGGGAGGGGAGGACGAGAGGGATGGAGAATACGAGAGAAGTGAGGGAGGGTGGGAAGGGCGAGAGAGGGGGAGAGGGAGGGAAGTGAGACAGAGGGAGAGGTTGAGAGAGGGGAGGACGAGGAGGGGGAACAGAGAAAAGGGGCCAGAGAGAAGGGGACACAGAAAGGGGGGATCAGATAGAAGGGGGAACAGAGAGAGGGGAACAGAGAGAGGGGAACAGAGAGAGGGGAACAGAGAGAGAGGGGACAGAGAGAGAGGGGACAGAGAGAGAGGGGACAGAGAGAGAGGGGACAGAGAGAGAGAGGGGACAGAGAGAGAGGGGACGGAGTGTGGGGGACAGAGAAGAGGGTACAGAGAGAGGGGGACGGGGGGGAAAAGAGAGGGGAACAGAGAGAGAGGGGAGAGAGCGAGGGTGCACAGAGTGAGGGGGACAAAGAGACGGGACAGAGAAAGGGGGGACAGAGAAAGGGGGGACAGAGAAAGGGGGGACAGAGAAAGGGGGGGGACAGAGAAAGGGGGGACAGAGAAAGGGGGGACAGAGAAAGGGGGGGACAGAGAGGGGAGCACAACGAGAGGGGAACAGAGAGAGGCGGGGACAGAGAGAAGGGGGAATGGAGAGGGGGACAGAGCGAGGGAAACAGAGCGAAGGGGACAGAGAGAAGACGGCAGAGAGAGGGGGGACAGAGAGAGGGGGGACAGAGAGAGGGGGGACAGAGGGGGGGGACAGAGGGGGGGGGACAGAGAGGGGGGACAGAGAGGGAGGGGACAGAGAGGGGGGGACAGAGAGGGGGGGGACAGAGAGGGGGGGGACAGAGTGAGGGGAACAAAGAGACGGGGCAGAGAGAGGGGGACAGAGAGAGGGAGGAGAGAGCGAGGGTGTACAGAGTGAGGGGAACAAAGAGAGGGAGGAGAGAGCGAGGGGGGCCAGAGAGCGAGGGGGGCCAGAGAGCGAGGGGGGCCAGAGAGCGAGGGGGGACAGAGTGAGGGGAACAAAGAGACGGGACAGAGAGAGGGGGAGAGAGAGAAGGAAATAGAGTTAGGGGAACAGAGAGAGGGGGGACAGAGAGAAGGGGGCCAGAGAGAAGGGGGACAGAGAGAGAGGGGGGACAGAGAGAGAGGGGGGGACAGAGAGAGAGGGGGGGACAGAGGGAGGGGGACAAAGAGGGGGAAAGAGAGAGGGGAACAGAGAGGGGGGGACAGAGATACGGCGATAGAGTGAGGGGAACAGAGAAAAGGGGAAAGAGAGGGGGACAGAGAGAGGGGGGACAGAGAGAGGGGGACAGAGAGAGGGGGACAGAGGGGGGGGACAGAGGGGGGGACAGAGGGGGGGACAGAGGGGGGGAAAGGGGGGGACGGGGGGGACAGAGGGGGGGACAGAGGGGGGGACAGAGGGGGGGGACAGAGGGGGGGACAGAGAGGGGGTACAGAGAAGGGGGTACAGAGAGAGGGGGCCAGAGAGACGGGTACAGATGGAGGGAGACAGAGAGGGGGGGACAGAGAGAGGGGGACAGAGATACGGCGATAGAGTGAGGAGGACAGAGAGGGGGGACAGAGAGGGGGGGACAGAGAGGGGGGGACAGAGAGGGGGGGACAGAAAAGTGCGGGACGAGACAGTGGGGGACAGAGTGAGGGTGTTAGAGAGAGGGCGGAAAGAAAGAGGGGGGGACAGAGAGAGGGGAATAGAGAGAGTGGGGATAGAGAGAGGGGGATAAAGAGAAGGGGACAGAGAGACAGGAACAGAAAGACAAGGGACGGGGGGGGAATAGAGAGATGGGGACAGAGGGGGTACAAAAAAGGGATACGGGGGGACAGAGAGAGAGGGTACAGAGAGACGGGGGTCAGAGCGAGTGGGAACGGACGGAGGGGGGAACAGAGAGAGAGGGACAGAGAGAGGGGGACAGGGAGGGTGGACAGAGCGAGGGTGGGACCGAGAGAGGGGGGACAGAGAAGGGGGGTGACAGAGAGGGGATCACAGAGAGAGGAGGACAGACTTAGGGGGACAGAGAGACAGGGAGATGGGGGTGAACAGAGAGGTGGGGGACAGAGAGAGTGGAGGACAGAGTGAGGGTGACAAAGAGAGGGAAACAGAGTGAGGATGACAGAGAGGGGGAACAGAGAAGGGGAACAGAGAGCGGGGGGACAGAGAGTCGGGGCAGAGTGAGGGGGACAGAGAGAGGGGGACAAAGAGATGGAAACAGAGAGACGTGAACAGAGAGAAGGGGACTGAGAGAGGGGGGACAGAGAGAAGGGAACAGAGGGAAGGGCACAGTGAGAAGGAAAACAGAAAGATGGGGACAGAAAGAGAGGGACAGAGAGAGGAGGACAGAGAGGGGGGGGCAGAGAGAGGGGGGCAGAGAGAGGGGGGGGGCAGAGAGAGGGGGGACAGAGAGAGGGGGGGCAGAGAGAGGGGGGGCAGAGAGAGGGGGGGACAGAGAGAGGGGGACAGAGAGAGGGGGGGACAGAGAGAGAGGGATAAAGAGAGGGGAGTCACAGAGTTGTGGCAGAGAGAGGGGAACAGTGAAGGACTGAGAGGGGGGGACAGAGACAGGGGGGACAGAGACAGGGGGGACAGAGACAGGGGGGACAGAGGGAGAGTAACAGAGAGAAGGGGACAGAGAGAAGGGGACAGAGAGAGGGGGACAGAGAGAGGGGGGACAGAGAGAGGGATACAGAGAAAGCGGGGACAGAGAGAAGGGAAACAGAGAGAAGGGAAACAGAGAGAAGGGGACAGAGAGAAGGGGACAGAGAGAAGGGGACAGAGAGAAGGGGACAGAGAGAAGGGGCAGAGAGAGGGGTAAAAGAGTGAGGGTAACAAAGAAAGGGGGGGACAGAGAGAGGGGGGACAGAGAGAGGGGGGGACAGAGAGAGGGGGGGACAGAGAGAGGGGGGGACACAGAGAGAGGGGGGACAGAGAGAGGGGGGGACAGAGAGAGGGGGGGGACAGAGAGAGGGGGGACAGAGAGGGGGGGGACAGAGAGGGGGGACAGAGAGGGGGGGGACAGAGAGGGGGGGACAGAGAGGGGGGGACAGAGAGGGGGGGACAGAGAGAGGGGGGACAGAGAGAGGGGGGACAGAGCGAGAGTGGGACCGAGAGAGTGGGGACAGAGAGGGGGATGACAGAGAGAGGTGGACGGACTAAGGGGGACAGACAGACTGGGGGATTGGTGGGGGATAGAGAGGTGGGGTACAGAGAGAGTGGGGACAAAGTGTGGGTGACAAAGAGAGTGGAACAGAGTGAGGGTGACAGAGAGAGAGGAGAAGAGAGATTGGGGGGACAAAGTGAGGGGGACAGCGAGAGGGGTGACAAATAGAGGGGGTAAAGGGACGGGACAGAGAGAGGGGATCGAGAGAGGGGGGACAGAGACAGCGGGACAGAGAGAGTTGGGACAGAGAGAGGGGGACAGAGAGAGGGGGGATAAAGAGAGGGGGGTCAGAGAGTTGTGGGCAGAGAGAGGGGAACAAAGAGAAGAGGACTGAGAGATGGGGAGAGAGGGCGGGGGGTACAGAGAAAGGGGCCAGAGAGAGGGGCACAGAAAGAAGAGGACTGAGAGACGGGGACAGAGATAGGGGGGGACAGAGAGAGGGGGACAGAGAGAGGGGGACAGAGGGGGGGACAGAGGGGGGGACAGAGGGGGGGGACAGAGGGGGGGGACAGAGGGGGGGACAGGGGGGGACAGGGGGGGACGGGGGGGACAGGGGGGGGACGCGGGGGGGACAGGGGGGGACGGGGGGGCGGCAGGGGGGGACAGAGGGGGGGACAGAGGGGGGGACAGGGGAGGGGACAGAGGGGGGGACAGGGGGGGGACAGGGGGGGACAGAGGGGGGGACCGAGGGGGGGACATAGGGGGGGACCAGAGGGGGGGGACAGAGAAGGGGGTACAGAGAAGGGGGTACAGAGAGAGGGGGCCAGAGAGACGGGTACAGATGGAGGGAGACAGAGAGGGGGGGACAGAGAGAGGGGGACAGAGATACGGCGATAGAGTGAGGAGAACAGAGAAAAGGGGACAGAGAGAGGGGGGACAGAGAGAGGGGGGACAGAGAGAGGGGGGACAGAGAGAAGGGGGACAGAGAGAGGGGGGGACAGAGAGTGGGGGGACAGAGAGAGGGGGGACAGAGAGAGGGGGGACAGAGAGAGGGGGACAGAGGGGGGGGACAGAGAGAGGGGGGACAGAGGGGGGGGGACAGAGGGGGGGACAGAGGGGGGGGACAGGGGGAACAGGGGGGGACAGGGGGGGACGCGGGGGGGGGCGGCAGGGGGGGGACAGAGGGGGGGGACAGAGGGGGGGTACAGAGGGGGGGGACAGAGGGAGGGGGACAGAGGGGGGGACAGAGGGGGGGGGACAGAGGGGCTAACCGAGGGGGGGACAGGGGGGGGCAGAGAAGGGGGTACAGAGAAGGGGGTACAGAGAAGGGGGTACAGAGAGAGGGGGCCAGAGAGACGGGTACAGATGGAGGGAGACAGAGAGGGGGGGACAGAGAGAGGGGGACAGAGATACGGCGATAGAGTGAGGAGAACAGAGAAAAGGGGACAGAGAGAGGGGGGACAGAGAGAGGGGGGACAGAGAGAGAGGGATAAAGAGAGGGGAGTCACAGAGTTGTGGCAGAGAGAGGGGAACAGTGAACGACTGAGACGGGGGGACAGAGACAGGGGGGACAGAGACAGGGGGGACAGAGTCAGGGGGGACAGAGACAGGGGGGACAGAGTCAGGGGGGACAGAGTCAGGGGGAACAGAGACAGGGGGGACAGAGACAGGGGGGACAGAGACAGGGGGGACAGAGGGAGAGTAACAGAGAGAAGGGGACAGAGAGAAGGGGACAGAGAGAGAGGGGGACAGAAAGAGGGATACAGAGAAAGCGGGGACAGAGAGAAGGGAAACAGAGAGAAGGGAAACAGAGAGAAGGGGACAGAGAGAAGGGGACAGAGAGAAGGGGGGACAGAGAGAGGGGGGGGACAGAGAGAGGGGGGGACAGAGAGAGGGGGGGACAGAGAGAGAGGGGGGACAGAGAGAGGGGGGGGACAGAGAGAGGGGGGGACAGAGAGAGGGGGGACAGAGAGAGAGGGGGGACAGAGAGAGAGGGGGGGACAGAGAGGGGGGGACAGAGAGGGGGGGACAGGGGGGGGGGACAGAGAGGGGGGGGACAGAGAGGGGGGGCAGAGAGGGGGGGAACAGAGGGGGGGACAGATAGAGGGGGGACAGAGCGAGAGTGGGACCGAGAGAGGGGGGACAGAGAGGGGGATGTCAGAGAGAGGTGGACGGACTTAGGGGGACAGACAGACTGGGGGATTGGTGGGGGATAGAGAGGTGGGGTACAGAGAGAGTGGGGACAAAGTGTGGGTGACAAAGAGAGTGGAACAGAGTGAGGGTGACAGAGAGAGAGGAGAAGAGAGATTGGGGGACAAAGTGAGGGGGACAGCGAGAGGGGTGACAAATAGAGGGGGTAAAGGGACGGGACAGAGAGAGGGGATCGAGAGAGGGGGGATCGAGAGAGTGGGGACAGAGAGAGTTGGGACAGAGAGAGGGGGACAGAGAGAGGGGGACAGAGAGAGGGGGACAGAGAGAGGGGGGACAGAGAGAGGGGGGACAGAGAGAGGGGGGACAGAGAGAAGGGGGACAGAGAGAAGGGGGACAGAGAGAAGGGGGACAGAGAGAAGGGGACAGAGAGAAGGGGACAGAGACACGAGCGACAGAGAGAGGCAGACAGAGATAGTTGGGACAGAGGGAGGTGGACAAAGAGAGGGGTGGCAGAGAGAGTGGGGACAGAGAGAGGGGGGACAGAGAGAGGGGTACAGAGAAAGCGGGGAGAGAGAGAGGGGGACAGAGAGAGGGGGGCCAGAGAGAGGGAAACAGAGGGAAGGGGACAGAGAGAAGGGGACAGAGACACGAGCGACAGAGAGAGGCAGACAGAGATAGTTGGGACAGGGAGAGGGGGGACCAGGGAGAGGGGGGACCAGGGAGAGGGGGGACCAGGGAGAGGGGGGACAGGGAGAGGGGGGACAGGGAGAGGGGGACAGAGAGACATGGGGACTTAGCGGGGGACAGAGAGGTGGGACAGAGAGAGGGGGGACAGAGACAAAGGGAGAGAGAGAGGGAGACAGAGAGAAGGAGACAAAGAGAGGGGGACCAGAATGAGGGGGACAGAGAGAAGGGGACAGGGAGACGGGGGTCAGAGAGACGGGGGTCAGAGAGACGGGGGTCAGAGAGACGGGGGAAAGAGCGAGTGGGGACAAAGGGGGGGAAACAGGGAGAGGGGAACAGAGAGAGAGGAGGGACAGAGAGAGGGGGACCAGTGCGAAGGGGAAAGAAGACAGGGGGACAGGGAGGGTGGACAGAGCAAGGGTGGGACAGAGAGAGGGGGACAGACTTGGGGGACAGAGAGACGTGGGGACGGGGGCGGCAGAGAGCTGAGGGACAGAGAGAGTGGGGGACAGAGTGAGGGTGACAAAGAGAGGGGAACAGAGAGCGGGGGGACAGAGTGAGATGGGAAGAGAGAGAGGGGGGACAGAAAGAAGGGGAAAGAGAGAGAGAAGGGACAGAGAGCGTGGGGACAGAGAGCGTGGGGACAGAGAGGGGGGGACAGAGAGGGGGGGACAGAGAGGGGGGGACAGAGAGCGTGGGGACAGAGAGCGTGGGGACAGAGAGCGGGGGGACAGAGAGCGTGGGGACAGAGAGCGTGGGGACAGAGAGCGGGGGGACAGAGAGCGGGGGGACAGAGAGGGGGGGACAGCGAGGGGGGGACAGAGAGAGGGGGGACAGAGAGGGGGGGACAGAGAGGGGGGGACAGAGAGGGGGGGACAGAGAGGGGTGTATAGGGGGGACAGAGTGAGGGGGGACAGAAGACAGGGGGACAGGGAGGGTGGACAGAGCGAGGGTGGGACTGAGAGAGGAGGGGACAGAGAGGGGGGTGACAGAGAGAGGAGAACAGACTTAGGGGGACAGAGAGACGTGGGGCCGGGGTGGACAGAGAGGTGGGGCACAGAGAGACTTGGGAAAAAGTAAGGGTGACAGAGACAGGGGAAAAGAGAGCGAGGGGACAGAGTGGGGGGGACAGAGAGGGGGGGCACAGAGAGGGGCGTGACAGAGAAAGGAGAACAGACTTAGGGGGACAGAGAGACGTGGGGCCGGTGTGGACAGAGAGGTGGGGCACAGAGGGAGGGGGCACAGAGGGAGGGGGGACAGGGAGAGATGGGGACAGGGAGAGATGGGGACAGGGAGAGATGGGGACAGAGCAAGAGGGGGAAACAGAGAGAGGGGGAAACAGAGAGAGGGGGAAACAGAGAGAGGGGGGGACAGAGAGCGGGGGGGACAGAGAGCGGGGGGAGACAGAGAGCGGGGGGGACAGAGAGCGGGGGGGACAGAGAGCGGGGGGGACAGAGAGGGGGGGACAGAGAGAAGGGGAAAGAGAGAAGGGGAAAGAGAGAAGGGGAAAGAGAGAGGGGGACATAGAGAGGGGACAGAGCGAAGGGGTACAGAATATTGGGGGGCAGGGAGGGTGGACAGAGTGAGGGTGGGGCAGAGAAAGGGGGCAGAGAGAGGGGGGACAGAGAGAGGTGGACAGACTTAGGGGGCCAGAGAGACGTGGGGACAGAAGGGGGACAGAGAGGTGCGGGACAGAGTGAGTGGGGGGCAGAGTGAGTGGGGGGCAGAGTGAGTGGGGGGCAGAGTGAGTGTGGGGCAGAGTGAGTGGGGGGGCAGAGTGAGTGGGGGGCAGAGTGAGTGGGGGGCAGAGTGAGGGGGGGCAGAGTGATTGGGGGGCAGAGTGATTGGGGGGCAGAGTGGGGGGGGCAGAGTGAGTGGGGGGCAGAGTGAGTGGGGGGCAGAGTGAGTGGGGGGCAGAGTGAGGGGGGCAGAGTGAGGGGGGGCAGAGTGATTGGGGCAGAGTGATTGGGGGGCAGAGTGAGGGGGGGGCAGAGTGAGGGGGGGGGCAGAATGAGGGGGGGACAGAATGAGGGGGGGACAGAATGAGGGGGGACAGAATGAGGGGGACAGAGTTAGGGGCACAGACAGAAGAGGACTGAGAGATGGGGTCAGAGAGAGAGGGGGGACACAGAGAGAGAGGGGGGACACAGAGAGAGAGGGGGGACACAGAGAGAGGGGGGACACAGAGAGAGGGGGGACACAGAGAGAGGGGGGACAGGGAGAGGGGGTACAGGGAGAGGGTGGGACAGGGAGAGGGGGGGACAGGGAGAGGGGGGACTTATAGCGGGAGAGAGAGGTGGGGGACAGAGAGAGGAGGAACAGAGTGAGGGGGACAGATAGAGGGGAGACAGAGAGAGGGGGATAGAGAGGGTAACAGAGAGGGGGTAGACAGAGAAAGGGGGGACGGGGGGACAGAGAGAGTGGGGACAGAGAGAGGGCGGACAGAGAGAAGGGGAAAGAGAGAAGGGGAAAGAGAGAAGGGGAAAGAGAGAGGGGAAGAGAGAAAGGGGGACAGAGAGACATGGGGACAGAGAGGGGGGTACAGAGCGAGGGTGGGACAGAGATAGAGGGGGCAGAGAGAGGGGGTGACAGAGAGAGGATGATAGACTTATGGGGACAGAGAGACATGTGGACGGGGGGCAGAGTGGTCGGGGACAGAGAGAGGGGGACAGAGAGGGGGGACAGAAAGAGGGGGACAGAGAGAGAGGAGGGACAGAGAGAGAGGAGGGACAGAGAGGGGGGACAGAAAGAGAAGGGACAGTGAGAGGCAGGACAGAGAGAGAGGAACAGAGAGAGGAGAACAGTGAAAAGGGGACAGAGGGAGGGAAACAGAAAGATGGGGACAGAGAGATGGGGGACAGAGAGATGGTGGACAGAGAGATGGAGGACAGAGAGATGGGGGACAGAGAGATGGGGGACAGAGTGAGGGGGACAGAGTGAGGGGGACAGAGTGAGGGGGACAGAGTGAGGGGGACAGAGAGTGTGGGATAGAGGGAGAGGAACAGAGAGGGGGATAGAGGGAGGGGGACAGAGACGGGGGACAGAGAGGAGAACGGGGGGGGACAGAGAGGGGTGGACAGAGAGCGCGGGGACGGGGGGACAGAGAGAGTCGGACAGAGAGACGGGGGAAAGAGCGAGTGGGGACAGAGAGGGGGAAGCAGGGAGAGGGGAACAGAGAGAGAGGAGGGACAGAGAGAGGGGGACCAGTGCGAGGGGGAAAGAAGACAGGGGGACACGGAGGGTGGACAGAGCAAGGGTGGGACAGAGAGAGGGGGCAGAGAGAGGGGGCAGAGAGGGGGTGTGACAGAGAGAGGAGGACAGACTTAGAGGGACAGAGAGATGTGGGGACGGGGTGGACAGAGAGGTGGGGTACAGAGTGAGGGGTACAGAGGGGGTGACAGAGCGAGATGGGACAGAAGACAGGGGGACAGGGAGGGTGGACAGAGCGAGGGTGGGACTGAGAGAGGAGGGGACAGAGAGAGGGGTGACAGAGAGAGGAGAACAGACTTAGAGGGACAGAGAGACGTGGGGCCGGGGTGGACAGAGAGGTGGGGTACAGAGAGAGTTGGTAAAAAGTGAGGGTGACAGAGACAGTGGAAAAGAGAGCGAGGGGACAGAGAGAGGGGTGCACAGAGAGGGGCGTGACAGAGAGAGGAGAACAGACTTAGGGGGACAGAGAGACGTGGGGCCGGAGTGGACAGAGAGGTGGGGGACAGAGAGAGTGGGGGACAGAGTGAGGGTGACAAAGAGAGGGGAACAGAGAGCGGGGGGACAGAGAGAGGGGGGACAGAGAGAGGGGGGACAGAGAGAGGGGGGTCCGAGTGAGATGGGAACAGAGAGAGGGGGGACAGAAAGAAGGGGAAATAGAGAGAGAAGGGACAGAGAGAGGGGGACAGAGGGGGGGACAGAGAGAGTGGGGACAGAGAGAGGCAGACAGGGGGGACAGAGCGAGGGGGTCAGAAGACAGGGGGACAGAGGGGGGGATAGAGAGAGTGGTGACAGAGAGAGGGGGGACAGACGACAGGGGGACAGGGAGGGTGGACAGAAAGTGCCACCTCAATATCTCAGACAGTGCTCCCTCAGCACCTCAGATAGTTCTCCCCCAGTACATCAGAATGTGCTTCCTCAATATCTCAGAGAGTTCTCCCTCAGTACCTTAGAAAGTGTTCCCACAATACCTCAAAGTGCTACTCAATTCCTCATTACATCTGAAATTGCTTCCTCAGTACATCAGAAAGTGACCCCTCAGTACCTCAAAAGGTGCTCTCTTAATACCTCAGACAGTGCGAACTCAATACCTCAGAAAGTGCTCCCTCAGTACCTCAGAAAGTGCCCTCTCTGCACCTCAGACAGTGCTCCCTCAATACCTCAAATATTTCTCCTTCAGTACCTCACAAGTACTCCCTTAGTAACTCAGATAGTTCTCCCTCAGTACCTCAGAAAGTGCTCCCTCCATTCCTCAGATATTTACCCTCAGTGCCTCAGATGGTGCTCCCTCAGTACCTCAGAAATTGCTCCTTCAATATTTCAGAAAGTTCACCCACTATACCTCAGATAGTGCTCCCACAATACCTCAGATAATGCTCCCTCAGTACCTCTGAAAATGTTCCCTCAATATCTCAGATTGTGCTTCCTCAATACCTCAGAAAGAGTTCCCTCAGTACCTCTGAAAATGTTCCCTCAATACCTCAGGTAGTGCTGCCTCAATACCTCAGATAGTGCTCCCTCAATACCTCAAAAATGCTGTCTTAATTCATCAGAAAGTGATCCCTCTATACCTCAGATTGTGCTCCCACAGTACCTCAGAAAGTGATCCCTCTATACCTCAGATTGTGCTCCCTCAGTATCTCAGAAAGTGTTCCCTCAATACCCCAGAAACTGCCTCCTCAATACCTCAGATGTTTCTCCATCAGTACCTCAGGTAGTTCTCCCTCAATACCTCAAATAGTTCTCCCTCAGTACCTCAGAAATTGCTCCCTCAGTACCTCAGAAAGTTCTCCCTCAGTACTCCAGAATGTGTTCCCTCACTACCTCAGAAAGTGTTCGCTCAAAATCTCAGAACGTGCTACCTCAATTCCTCAGTACATCTGAAATTTCTCCCTCAGTACATCAGAAAGTTACCCCTCAGTACCTCAAAAAGTGCTCTCTTTATACCTCAGACAGTGCGACCTCAATACCTCAGACAGTGCTCCCTCAATACCTCAGATGGCACTCCCTCAGTACCTCAGGTAGTTCTCCCACAATACCTCAAATATTTCTCCCTCAGTACCTCAGAAAGTGCTCCCTCAGTACCTCAGAAAATGCTCCCTCAATATCTCAGATAGTTCACTCTCAATACCTCAGAAAGCTCTCCCTCAATTCCTCAGAATGTGCTCCCTCTATACTTCTGAAAGTTCTCCCTCTATACATCAGAAAGTAATCCCTCAATACCTCAGAAAGTTCTTCCTCAGTTCCTCAGATAGTACTCCCTCAATACCTCTGCAATTGCTCTCTCAATATTTCAGATAGTTGTCCCACTATACCTCAGATAATGCTCCCTCAATTCCTCAGGTAGTGCTCCCTCAGTACATCAGAAAGAGCTCCCACAATACCTCAGATAGTTCTCCCTCAATACCTCAGAAAGTGCTTCCTCAGTACCTCAGACAGTGCTCCCTCAATATTTCAGAAAGTTCACCCACTATACCTCAGATAATGCTCCCTCAATTCCTCAGATAGTGCTCCCGCAGTACATCAGAAAATGCTCCCTCAATATGTCAGATAATGCTCCCTCAATTCCTCAGATAGTGCTCCCTCAATATCTCAGAATGTGCTGCCTCAGTTCCTCAGAAAGTGTTCCCTCAATACCTCAGAAAGTGCTCCCTCAATAACTCAGAAACTGCTCCCTCATAACCTCAGACAGTGTCCCCAATAACCTCAGAAAGCGCTCTCTCAGTACATCAGAAAGTGCTTCCTCAGTACCTCAGATAGTTCTCCCTCAATACCTCAAATAGTTCGCCCTAAGTACCTCAGATAGTGCACCCTCAGTACCTCAGAAAGTGCTCCCTCTGTACCTCAGAAAGAGCTCCCTCAATACCCCAGAAACTGCCTCCTCAATACCTCAGATGGCTCTCCCTCAGCACCTCAAATATTTCACCCTCAATACCTCACAAAGTGCTCCCTTAGTACCTCAGATAGTTCTCCCTCAAACCCTCAAATAGTTCTCCCTCAGTACCTCAGATAATGCTCCCACAATTTCCCAGATAGTGCTCCCTCAGTACATCAGAAAGTGCCCCCTCAATACCTCAGAAAGTGATTCCTCAGGACCTCAGATGGTGCTCCCTCAGGATCTCAGAAATTGCTCCCTCAATATTTCAGAAAGTTCACACACTATACCTCAGATAATGCTCCCTCACTTCCTCAGATTGTTCTCCCGCGGTACATCAGAAAATGCTCCCTCAATATCTCAGATAATGCTCCCACGATTCCTCAGATAGCGCTCTCTCAATACCTCAGACAGTGCTCTCTCAATACCTCAGACAGTGCTCCCTCAATACCTCAGACAGTGCTCCCTCAATACCTCAGACAGTGCTCCCTCAATACCTCAGACAGTGCTCCCTCAGTACCTCAGAAAGTGCTAACTGAGTACATCAGAAAGTGCTCCCTCAGTACATCAGAAAGTGCTCCCTCAATACCTCAAGAATACAGCCTCAGTTCCTCAGAAAGTGCTCCCTCAATACCCCAGAAACTGCCTCCTCAATACCTCAGATGGCTATCCCTCAGTACCTCAGGTAGTTCTCCCTCAATACCTCAAATATTTCTCCCTCAGTACCTCACAAAGTGCTCCCTTAGTACCTCAGAAAGTGCTCCCTCAATACCCCAGAAACTGCCTCCGCAATACCTCAGATGGCTCTCCCTCAGTACCTCAGGTAGTTCTCCCTCAATATCTCAGATGGCTCTCCCTCAGTACCTCAGGTAGTTCTCCCTCAATACCTCAAATGTTTCTCCCTCAGTACCTGACAAAGTGCTCCCTTAGTACCTCAGATAGTTCTCCCTCAATACCTCAAATACTTCTCCATCAGTACCTCAGAAAGGGCTTCCTCAATTCCTCAGTACACCTGAAATTGCTCACTCAGTACCTCAAAAACTGCTCCCTCCATTCCTCAGATAGTTCTCCCTCAATACCTCAGAAAGTGCTTCCTCAGTACCTCAGAAATTGCTCCCTCAATATTTCAGAAAGTTTACCCACTATACCTCAGATAATGCTCCCTCAATTCCCCAGATAGTGCTCCCTCAATTCCACAGATAGTGCTCCCTCAGTACCTCAGATCTGCTCCATCATTACCTCAGAATGTTTTTCCTCAATACCTCTGAAAATTCTCCCTCAATATCTCAAATAAAGCTTCATTAATTCCACAGATAGTGCTCCCTCAATAACTCAGAAAGTGCTCCCTCAATACCTCAGAAAGAGTTCCCTCAGTACCTCAGAAAGTGTTCCCTCAATACCTCAGATAATGCTCCATCAATACCTCAGATAGTGCTCCCTCAATATCTCAAAAATGCTGCCTCTATTCCTCAGAAAGTGCTCTCTCTATACCTTAGATAGTGCTCCCACAGTACCTCAGAAAGTGCTCCCTCAATAACTCAGATAGTGCTCCCTCAGTTACTCAGACAGTGCTCCCTCAATACCTCAGAAAGTGCTCCCTCAATACCCCAGAAACTGCCTCCTCAATACCTCTGCTGGCTCTCCATCAGTACCTCAGAAAGTGCTCTCTCAATACCTCAGAAAGATCTCCCTCAATACCTCAGTACATCTGAAATTGCTACCTCAGTACATCTGAAATTGCTACCTCAGTACATCAGAAAGTGACCCCTCAGTACCTCAAAAAGTGCTCTCTTTATACCTCAGACAGTGCGACCTCAATAACTCAAAGTGCTCCCTCAATACCTCAGAAAGTGCTCACTCAGTACCTCAGATGGCTCTCCCTCAGTACCTCAGGTAGTTCTCCCTTAATACCTCAAATATTTCTCCCTCAATACCTCAGAAAGTGCTTCCACAGTACCTCAGATAGTTCTCCCTCAGTACCTCAGAATGTGCTCCCTGAATTCCTCAGATAGATCTCGCTCAGTAGCTCAGATAGTTCTCCCTCAGTATCTCAAAGTGCTCCCTCAATACCACAGAAAGTGCCCCTCAATACCTCAGACAGTGCTCCCGAAGTACCACAGAAAATGCTCCGTCAGGACATCAGAAAGTGCTCCCACAGTACCTCAGAAAGTGCTCACTCAGTTCTGCAGATGGTTCTCCCTCAATACCTCAAATAGGTCTCCCTCAATACCTCAAATAGTTCTCCCTCAGTACCTCAAATAGTGCTCACTTAGTATCTCAGATAGTTCTCCCTCAATTCCTCAGAATGTGCTCCCTCTATACTTCTGAAAGTGCTCCCTCAATATCTCAGATAGTGCTCCCTCAATACCTCAGATAATGCTCCCTCAATATCTCAGATAGTGCTCCCTCAGTACATCAGAAAGAGCTCCCACAATACATCAGAAAGTGGTCACTCAATACCTCTGATAGTTCTCCCTCAATACCTCAGAAAGTGATTCCTCAATACCTCAGAAAGTGCTCCCTCAATACCTCAGAAATTGTTCCCTCAGTACCACAGAATGTGTTCCCTCAGTACCTCAGATAGTGCTCCCTCAATAACTCAGAAAGTGCTCCCTCGTAACCTCAGACATTGCTCCCCCAATAACCTCAGAAAGCGCTATCTCACTACCTCTGATAGTGCACCCACAGTACCTCAGAAAGAGCTCCCTCAGTACCTCAGAAAGTTCTCCCTCAGTACCTCAGAAAGTTCTCCCTCAGTACCTCAGAAAGTTCTCCCTCAGTACCCCAGAAACTGCCTCGTCAATACCTCAGACAGTGCTCCCCAGAACCTCGTAAAGTGCTCCCTCAGTACCTCAAAAAGTGATCCCTCAGTATCTTAAAAAGTGCTCTCTTAATACCTCAGACAGTGCGACCTCAATACCTCATAAAGTGCTCGCTCGGTACCTCAGAAAGTGTTACCTCAATACCTCAGAAAGTGCTCCCTCAGTTACTCAGAAAGTGCTCCCTCAATACCCCAGAAACTGCGTCCTCAATACCTCAGATGGCTCTCCCTCAGTACCTCAGGTAGTTCTCCCTCAATACCTCAGATAGTTCTCCCTCAATACCTCAGAAAGTGTTCCCTCAGTACCTCAGAAGGTTATTCCTCAATAACTCAGAAAATGCTCCATCAATATCTCAGATAATGCTCCATTAATTCCACAGATAGTGCTCCCACAATACCTCAGAAAGCGCTCTCTCAGTACCTCAGATAATGCTCCCTCAGTACCTCTGAAAGTGCTCCCTCAATACCTCAGAAAGAGTTCCCTCAATACCTCAGAAGGTTATTCCTCAATATCTCAGATAATGCTCCATTAATTCCACAGATAGTGCTCCCACAATACCTCAGAAAGCGCTCTCTCAGTACCTCAGATAATGCTCCCTCAGTACCTCTGAAAGTGCTCCCTCAATACCTCAGAAACTATTCCCTCAATACCTCAGGTAGTGCTCCCTCGATACCTCAGGTAGTGCTCCCTCGATACCTCAGATAGTGCTCCCTCGATACCTCAGATAGTGCTCCCTCGATACCTCAGATAGTGCACCATCGATACCTCAAAAATGCTACCTCAATTCCTCAGAAAGTGCTTCTCCTATATTTCAGATAGTGCTCCCACAGTACCTCAGAAAGTGCTACCTCAGTGCCACAGAAAGTGCTCCCTCGATACCTCAGGTAGTGCTCCCTCGATACCTCAGGTAGTGCTCCCTCGATACCTCAGGTAGTGCTCCCTCGATACCTCAGACAGTGCTCCCTCGATACCTCAGAGAGTGCTCCCTCGATACCTCAGACAGTGCTCCCTCGATACCTCAGACAGTGCACCATCGATACCTCAGATAGTGCACCATCGATACCTCAGATAGTGCACCATCGATACCTCAGATAGTGCACCATCGATACCTCAAAAATGCTACCTCAATTCCTCAGAAAGTGCTTCTCCTATATTTCAGATAGTGCTCCCACAGTGCCACAGAAAGTGCTACCTCAGTGCCACAGAAAGTGTTCCCTCAATACCTCAGAAACTGCCTCCTCAATATCTCAGCTGGCTCTCCATCAGTACCTCAGAAAGTGCTCCCTCAGTACCTCAGTACCTCAGAAAGTGCTCCCTCAGTACCTCAGTACCTCAGAAAGTGCTCCCTCGATACCTCAGATAGTGCACCCTCGATACCTCAGATAGTGCACCCTCGATACCTCAGATAGTGCACCCTCGATACCTCAGATAGTGCACCCTCGATACCTCAGATAGTGCACCATCGATACCTCAGATAGTGCACCATCGATACCTCAGATAGTGCACCATCGATACCTCAGAGCACATCTGAGGTATCGATGGTGCACTATCTGAGGTATCGATGGTGCACTCATCGATACCTCAGATGGTGCACCATCGATACCTCAGATGGTGCACCATCGATACCTCAGATAGTGCACCATCGATACCTCAAAAATGCTACCTCAATTCCTCAGAAAGTGCTTCTCCTATATTTCAGATAGTGCTCCCACAGTAGCTCAGAAAGTGCTACCTCAGTGCCACAGAAAGTGTTCCCTCAATACCTCAGAAACTGCCTCCTCAATACATCAGCTGGCTCTCCATCAGTACCTCAGAAAGTGCTCCCTCAGTACCTCAGTACCTCAGAAAGTGCTCCCTCGATACCTCAGATAGTGCACCCTCGATACCTCAGATAGTGCACCCTCGATACCTCAGATAGTGCACCATCGATACCTCAGATAGTGCACCATCGATACCTCAGATAGTGCACCATCGATACCTCAGAGCACATCTGAGGTATCGATGGTGCACTATCTGAGGTATCGATGGTGCACTCATCGATACCTCAGATGGTGCACCATCGATACCTCAGATGGTGCACCATCAATACCTCAGATAGTGCACCATCGATACCTCAAAAATGCTACCTCAATTCCTCAGAAAGTGCTTCTCCTATATTTCAGATAGTGCTCCCACAGTACCTCAGAAAGTGCTACCTCAGTGCCACAGAAAGTGTTCCCTCAATACCTCAGAAACTGCCTCCTCAATACCTCAGCTGGCTCTCCATCAGTACCTCAGAAAGTGCTCCCTCAGTACCTCAGAAAGTGCTCCCTCAGTACCTCAGAAAGTGTTCCCTCAGTACCTCAGAAAGTGCTCCCTCAGTACCTCAGAAAGTGCTCCCTCAGTACCTCAGTACCTCAGAAAGTGCTCCCTCGATACCTCAGATAGTGCACCCTCGATACCTCAGATAGTGCACCCTCGATACCTCAGATAGTGCACCCTCGATACCTCAGATAGTGCACCCTCGATACCTCAGATAGTGCACCATCGATACCTCAGATAGTGCACCATCGATACCTCAAAAATGCTACCTCAATTCCTCAGAAAGTGCTCCTCCTATATTTCAGATAGTGCTCAGAAAGTGCACTCTCAATACCTCAGAAAGTTCTCCCTCAGTACTCCAAAATTTGTTCCCTCAGAACCTCAGAAAGTGTTCGCTCAATATCTCAGAAAGTGCTACCTCAATTCCTCAGTACATCTGAAATTGCTCCCTCAGTACATCGGAAAGTGACCCCTCAGTACATCAAAAAGTGTTCTCTTAATACCTCATAATGTGCTCCCTCAGTACCACAGAAAGTGCTCCCTCACTATCTCAGAAAGTGCTCACTCAGTACCTCAGAAAGTACTCTCTCGGCACCTCAGACAGTGCTCCCTCAATACCTCAGATGGCTCTCCCTCAGTACCTCAGGTACTTCTCCCTCAATACCTCAGAAATTACTCCCACAGTACCTCAGATAGTTCGTCCTCAGTACCTCAGAAAGTGCTCCCTCAATTCCTCAGATAGTTCTCCCTCAGTACCTCAGAGAACTCTCCCTCAGTACCTCAGAACGTGATCCCTCAGTACCTCAGAACGTGATCCCTCAGTACCTCAGATAGTGCTCCCTCAGTACCTCAGATAGTGCTCCCTCAGTACCTCAGATAGTGCTCCCTCAGGACCTCAGAAAGTTTTCCCTCAGGACCTCTGAAAGTGCTCTCTCAGCACGTGAGAAAGACCTCCCTCAGTACCCCAGAAACCACCTCCTCAATAGCTCTCATGGCTCTCCCTCACAAACTCAGGTAGTTCTCCTCAGTAACTCAGAAAGTGCTCCCTGAATTCCTCAGAACGTACCACCTCAATACCTCTGACAGCGCTCCCTCAGTACCTCAGATAGTTCTCCCTCAGTACCTCAGATAGTACTCCCGCAATACCTCAAAAATGTTGCCTCATTTCCTCAGAAAGTGCTCCCTCTATACCTCAGATAGTGCTCCCTCTGTACCTCAGATAGTGCTCCCTCTGTACCTCAGAAAGTGCGAACTCAGTACCTCAGAAAGTGCGAACTCAGTACCTCAGAAAGTGCGAACTCAGTACCTCAGAAAGTGTGAACTCAGTACATCAGAAAGTGCGAACTCAGTACATCAGAAAGTGCGAACTCAGTACATCAGAAAGTGCGAACTCAGTACATCAGAAAGTGCGAACTCAGTACATCAGAAAGTGCGAACTCAGTACATCAGAAAGTGCGAACTCAGTACATCAGAAAGTGCGAACTCAGTACCTCAGAAAGTACTCCCTGAATACCTCAGGAAGTACCACCTCAATACCTCAGACAGCACTCCCTCAGTACCTCAGATAGTTCTCCCTCAGTCCCTCAGATAGTACTCCCTCAATACCTCAGGAAGTGCTCCCTCAATACCTAAGATACTTCTCCCTCAATACCTCAGAAAGTGCTCCCTCAATATCTCAGATAGTTCTCCATCAATACCTGTTCATGTGCTCCCTCAATACGTCTGAAATTGCTCCTTCAATACATCTGAAAGTGATCCCACAGTACCTCAGAAAGTGCTCCCTCAGTACCCCACAAACTGCCTCCTCAATACCTCAGATGGCTCTCGCTCAGTACCACAGGTAGTTCTTCCTCAATACCTTAAATAGTTCTCCCTCAGTACCTCATAAAGTGCTCCCTTTATACCTCAGATAGTTCTCCCTCAATACCTCAAATACTTCTCCATCAGTACCTCAGAAAGGGCTTCCTCAATTCCTCAGTACACCTGAAATTGCTCACTCAGTACCTCAAAGTGCCCCCTCAGTATCTCAAAAAGTGCTCTCTTAATACCACAGACAGTGCTACCTCAATACCTCATAACGTGCTCTCTCAGTACCACAGGTAGTGCTCGCTTACTACCTCAGAAAGTGCTCCCTCAATCCCTCAAAAAGTGCTGCCTCAGTACCTCAGACATTGATCCCTCAATACCTCAGAAAGTGTTCTCTTAATATCTAAAAACGTGCTCCGTCTATATCTCAGAAAGTGCTCCCTCAATCCTTCAGAAAGTCTCGCTCTGTATCTCAGAAAATGCTCCCTCAATACCTCAAGAAGTGCTCCCTCAGTACCCCAGAAACTGCCTCCTCAATACCTCAGATGGCTCTCCATCAGGACCTGAGGTATTTCTCCCTCAATACCTCAAATAAGTCTCCCTCAGTACCTCACAATGTACTCCCTCAATACCTCAGATAGTTCTCCCTCAATACCTCAGAAAGTGCTCCCGCAATACCTCAGAAAGGTCTCCCTCAATACCTCAGATAGTTCTCCCTCAATACCTCAGAAAGTGCTCCCTCAGTACATCAGAAAATGATCCCACAGAACATCAGATAGTGCTCCCTCAGTACCTCAAATACTGCTCCCTCAGTACTTCAGATAGTTCTCCCTCAGTAACTCAGATCATGCTCCCTCATGACCTCAGACAGTGCTCCCCCAAATAACCTCAGAAAGTGCTCTCTCAGTTCCTCAGAAAGTGCTACCACAATACATCAGAAAATGCTCCCGCAATACTTCAGATAGTGCGCCCTCAGTACCTCAGAAAGTGCCCCATCAATCCCTCTGACACTGCTCCCTCAGTACCCCAGAAAGAGCTCCCACAGTACCTCAGAAAATGTTCCCTGAATACCAGAGAAAGTGCTCCCTCAGTATCTCAAAAAGTGCTCCCACAATACCTTAGATAGTGATCCCTCAATACCTCAGAAAGTATTCCCTCAGTTCCTTAGAACGTGCTCCCTCAGTACCTCAGAAAATGCTCCCTCAACACCTCAGATGGTTCTCCCTCAGTATCTCAGATAGTTCTCCATCAATACCTCAGATTGTTCTCCCCCGGTACGTCAGATAGTGCTCTCTCAATACTCAGACAGTGCTCCCCCAGTACCCCAGAATGTGCTCCCTCAGTTCCTCAGAAAGTGCCCCCTCGGTATCTCAAAAAGTGCTCTCTTAATACCACAGAGAGTGCTACCTCAATATCTCATAAAGTGCTCTCTCGGTACCACAGATAGTGCTCCCTCAGTACCTCAGATAGTTCTCCCTCAGTACCTCAGATAGTGCTCCCTCAGTACATCAGAAAGTGCTCCCTCAGTACATCAGAAAGTGCTCCCTCAGTACATCAGAAAGTGCTCCCTCAGTACATCAGAAAGTGCTCCCTTAGTACATCAGAAAGTGCTCCCTCAGTACATCAGACAGTGCCCCCTCAATTCCTCAGACAGTGCCCCCTCAATTCCTCAGACAGTGCCCCCTCAATTCCTCAGACAGTGCCCCCTCAATTCCTCAGACAGTGCTCCCTCAGTACCTCAGAAAATGCTCACGCAATATCTCAAAAAGTGTTCCCTCAATACGTCAGAAAGTGTTCCCTCAATACGTCAGAAAGTGCTACCTCAATTCCTCAGAAAATGCTGCCTCAGTACATCAGACAATGCTCCCTCTGTACCTCAGAAAGTGCTCCCTCTGTACCTCAGAAAGTGCTCCCTCTGTACCTCAGAAAGTGCCTCCTCAATAGCTCAGATGGCTCTCCCTCAGTACCTCAGGTAGTTCTCCCTCAATACCTCAAATAGTTCTCCCTCAGTACCTGACAATGTGTTCCCTCAATACCACAGATAGTTCTCCCTCAATACCTCAAATAGTTCTCCCTCAATAACTCAGAAAGTGCACCCTCAGTACCTCAGACAGTGCTCCCCCAATACCTCAGACAGTGCTCCCCCAATACCTCAGACAGTGCTCCCTCAATTCCTCAGACAGTGCTCCCTCAATACCTCAGACAGTGCTCCCTCAATACCTCAGACAGTGCTCCCTCAGTACCTCATAAAGTGCTCCCTCAGTACCTCATAAAGTGCTCCCTCAGTACCTCATAAAGTGCTCCCTCAGTACCTCAGAAAGTGCTCCCTCAGTATCTCAGAAAGTGCTCCCTCAGTACATCAGAAAGTGCTCCCTCAATACCTCAGATAGTTCTGTCACAAAACCTCAGATAGTTCTCCCTCAGTACCTCAGGTATTTCTCCCTCAATACCTCAGACCGTGCTCCCTCAGTACGTCAGAAAGTGCTGCCTCATAACCTCAGATAGTGTCCCCAATAACCTCAAAAAGCGCTCTCTCAGTAACTCAGAAAGTGCTTCCTCATTACCTCAGAAAGTGCTACCACAATACCTCAGAAAGTGCTCCGTGAATACCTCAGAAAGTGCCACCTCAATACCTCATAAAGTGCTCCCTCAGCACCTCAGATCGTTCTCCCGCAGTACCTCAGAAAGTGTTCCCTCAATACCTCAGAAAATGCTCACTCAATATCTCAAATAGTTCTCCCTCAATACATGTTAAAGTGCTCCCTCAATACGACTGAAAATGATCCCACAATACCTCAGAAAGTCCTACCTCAGATAGTGCTCCCACAATACCTCAGATAGTGATCCCTCTGTACATCAGACAGTGCTCTCACATTACCACAAAAATGCTCCCTCAAAACCTCAGAAAGTGTTCCTCAGTTCCTCAGAAAGTGCTCCCTCAGTACTTCAGATAACGCTCCCTCAATTCCCCAGATAGGTCTCCCTCAGTACCCCAGAAAGTGCTCGCTCAGTACGTCAGAAAGTGCTCGCTCAGTACGTCAGAAAGTGCTCCCTCAGTACGTCAGAAAGTGCTCCCTCAGTACATCAGAAAGTGCTCCCTCAGTACATCAGAAAGTGCTCCCTCAGTACATCAGAAAGTGCTCCCTCAGTACATCAGAAAGTGCTCCCTCAGTACATCAGAAAGTGTCCCCCAATAACCTCAAAAAGCGCTCTCTCAGTAACTCAGAAAGTGCTTCCTCATTACTTCAGAAAGTGCTACCACAATACCTCAGATAGTGCTCCCCCAATACCTCAGAAAGTACTCCCTCAGAACCTCAGATAGTTCTCCCTCAGTACCTCAGAAAGTGCTCCATGAATACCTCAGAAAGTGCCACCTCAATATCGCAGACAGTGCTCCCGCAGCACCTCATAAAGTGCTCGCTCAGCACCTCGGATCGTTCTCCCGCAGTACCTCAGAAAGTGCTCCCTCAGTACATCAGAAAGTGCTCCCTCAGTACATCAGAAAGTGCTCCCTCAGTACATCAGAAAGTGCTCCCTCAGTACATCAGAAAGTGTCCCCCAATAACCTCAAAAAGCGCTCTCTCAGTAACTCAAAGTGCTTCCTCATTACTTCAGAAAGTGCTACCACAATACCTCAGATAGTGCTCCCCCAATACCTCAGAAAGTACTCCCTCAGAACCTCAGATAGTTCTCCCTAAGTACCTCAGAAAGTGCTCCATGAATACCTCAGAAAGTGCCACCTCAATATCGCAGACAGTGCTCCCGCAGCACCTCATAAAGTGCTCGCTCAGCACCTCGGATCGTTCTCCCGCAGTACCTCAGAAAGTGCTCCCTCAGTACCTCAGAAAGTGTTCCCTCAGTACCTCAGAAAGTGCTCCCTCAGTACCTCAGAAAGTGCTCCCTCAGTACCTCAGAAAGTGCTCCCTCAATACCTCAGAAAATGCTCACTCAATATCTCAGATAGATCTATCTATATGGACTTCAGTAAGGCGTTCGACAAGGTTCGCCATGGAAGACTAGTTAGCAAGATGAGATCTCATCATACCAGGAGAACTAGCCATTTGGAATATAGAACTGCCTCAAAGGTAGAAGACAGAGGGTGGTGGTAGAAGGTTGTTTTTCGGACTGGAGGACTGTGACCACTGGAGTGCCACAAGGGTCGGTGCTGGGTCCACTACTTCTCATCATTTTCATAAATGATTTGGATGTGAACATAGGAGGTATTGTTAGTAAGTTTCCAGGTGACACCAAAATTGGAGGTGTAGTGGGCAGTGAAGAAGGGTAACTCAGGTTTCAATGGGATCTTGATCAGATGGGGAAATGGGCTGAGGAGTGGCAGATGGAGTTTAATTTAGATAAATGTGAGGTGCTGCTTTTTGGAAAAGCAAAGCCTAGCAGGACTGATAGACTTAATGGTCAGGTCCGAGGGAGTGTTACTGAGCAAAGTTTCCCTACAGTGCAGGTTCATAATTCCTTGAAAGTAGAGTCGCAGGTGGATAGGATAGCGAAGGTGATTGGTATGATTTACATTATTGGTCAGAGCAATGAGTACAGGAGTTGGGCAGTCATGTTGTGGCTGTACAGGACATTGGTTTGGCCACTCTTACAATATTGAGTGCAATTCTGTTCTCCACCTATCAGAAGGATGTTGTGGAACTTGAAAGGTTCAGAAAAGATTGGTGGCAGAATATTCTTTAAAGGGTAGAATAACCAGTGGGAGGTCATTGGACATTGATACCAATGACACAGGAAGAGAAAAAGATAGGTCCTGATGAGAGAATATAGCAAATTAGCCTGGAATATAAAAAAGTAGATACTCGGTCGTAATATCTGAATTACTCCCAGTGCTACATGCTAGTGAGAGTAGGAATAGCAGGATGGAGGAGATGAATGATTGGCTAAAGATCTGGTGTAGGGCAGAATGATTCACATCTTTTGGTCATTGAGTTCTCCTCTGGAGTAGAAGTGACTTAAATAAGAAGGATGGATTGTCCCCGAATTGGAAGGTGACTAATATCCAGGCAGGGAGATTTGCTAGTACTACTCGGGAGGCATTCAACCAGTGAGGGAGTGGGGGTAAACCCAAAGAGATAGTGAGAAAGGAGGTAAGTCTGAGGCTGGTACAGTTCAGAAATCAAACAGTCAAGGCAGAACGCGGTAGAACCGAGCAGTTACACTGCATTTACTTCAATGCAAGAGGCCTGACAGGGAAGGCAGATGAGCTCAGGTTATGGTTTGAACATGGGACTGGGATATCATTGGTATTATAGAAATATGACTCAGGGATGGATGTGACTGGCAGCTGTATGTTCCAGGGTATAGATGCTATAGGAAGGATAGAAAGGGGGACAAGAGAGGAGGACGAGTGGTGTTTTTGGTTAGGGATAGCATTAGAGTTGTGCTTGGGGACGATATTCATGGGAGTAAGTTCAGTGAAATTATTTGGACGGAACTGGGAAATAAGAAAGGATTGATCACCTTATTGTTAATATCTGCGTGTGTTTCATCTGATTGCTCTGGTTTCCTCCCACTATGTAAAGATGTGCAGGTTAGGTGGATTATCCAGGCTGAATTACCCACAGTGTTCAGGGATGTGCAGGTTAGGTGGATTACCCAGGCTGAATTACCCACAGTGTTCAGGGATGTGCAGGTTGGGTGGATTATCCAGGCTGAATTACCCACAGTGTTCAGGGATGTGCAGGTTGGGTGGATTATCCAGGCTGAATTACCCACAGTGTTCAGGGATGTGCAGGTTGGGTGGATTATCCAGGCTGAATTACCCACAGTGTTCAGGGATGTGCAGGTTAGGTGGATTACCCAGGCTGAATTACCCACAGTGTTCAGGGATGTGCAGGTTGGGTGGATTATCCAGGCTGAATTACCCACAGTGTTCAGGGATGTGCAGGTTGGGTGGATTATCCAGGCTGAATTACCCACAGTGTTCAGGGATGTGCAGGTTGGGTGGATTATCCAGGCTGAATTACCCACAGTGTTCAGGGATGTGCAGGTTGGGTGGATTATCCAGGCTGAATTACCCACAGTGTTCAGGGATGTGCAGGTTGGGTGGATTATCCAGGCTGAATTACCCACAGTGTTCAGGGATGTGCAGGTTGGGTGGATTATCCATGGGAAAGGCAGCATTACATGGGTAGGATGGGAGTCTCTGAGGGTCAGTGCGGATGTGATGGGCTGAATGACCTGCTTCCCCACTGTCTGGATTCTCTGATAATTATAATAGTTTTAAAATAGTTCCAAAAAAAAAATTGACCAGATCTAAAAGTTGCTGTTCTAAATTGGATAAAGGTGCATTGTGATTGAACAAGATAAAATCTTTCAATACTTCTTTGCTATTCCCAGGTAAAGGGACGGCTGAAAAGTGGGAACGTAACATAAGGAATAGGAGCAGGAGGAGGCCATCTGGCCCCTCCAGCCTGCTCTGCCATTCAATAAGATCAGGGCTGATCTCAGCTCCACTTTACTGCTCTCTCCCATAACCTTTAATTCCTTTCCTGTTCGTAAATCTACATTTTGACCTAAAGACATTCAAGATGAAAGCCTCAACTGTTTCAATCAGCTGGGAATTCCACAGATTCACAACCCTTTAGCTGAAGAAGTTTCTCCTGAACTCAGTCCTAAATCTGATACCCCCTTATTTTGTTGCTATGCACCATAGTTTGTCCAGTCCACAGTGGAAATGACCTCCCTGATTCTATCTTATCTACTCCTTTCATAATTTTATATTTTTCCTATACAATCTCCCATTATTCTAAATTCCAATGAGGATCATGCCAGTTTTGTCAATCTCTGCTCAGAAGGCAACCCTTTCAACTCCAGACTCAAATTAGTGACCCTGCTCTGCACCCCGTCCAGCGCCATTACATCCTTCCTGAAGTAGGGGACGAAAACCTGTACACAGTACTCCAGGTGTGGCCTCCCCAGCCCCCTGTACAGCTGCAGCATAACCATCCCTCTAGCAATGAAGGACAATATTCCCTTCACTGCCTTAATTACCTGCTGTACCTGCAAACCAACTTCCTGTGATTCATACACAAGGACACCCAGCTCCCTCTGTACAGCAGCATGCTGCATGTTTTCACCATTTCATCACCCGGTTTGCTGTTAGTCCGACCAAAATGGATGACCTCTCATATCCCAACATTGTCCTCCATCTGCCAGACCCTTAACCACTCAATTAACCTCTCTGTATCCCTGTGCAGACTGACAGTGGTCTCTGCACACATTGCTCTACCACTCATCTTAGTGTCGTCCACTTTTCATGAATCCATGCTGTGTCTGCTCGATGAGACAATTTCTATCCACATAGCTCACTATTTCTTTCTTGAGAGATCAGACATTTTCCCCACTACAGACGTTATGCTGACACGTCCATTTTAAAATATTGGCATCACATTTGCAGCTTTCCAATCTGTTAGAACCGTCCCAGAGTCAGCAAATTTTAGTGAATTATCACGAGTGTATTTGCTATTTACCCACTGCCATTCCTTACAGTCCCCGGGGATGCATTCCATCACGGCCAGGAGACCCATCTACCTTTCGGCTGGTATCTTTCCCAGCACTGCCTCTTTACTGAGAATGATTGATTGTTTCTCTGTCTTCATCTGCCATTGCCCCCATAGGCCTGCGACAATGAGTATATAGACAGTATGTTCCTGTTAAGGCCGAGGCTGGGAGGTGTAAGGAATGCTGCTGTCAAGAGGAATTGTGGCTCTGGTCAAGAAAATGAAGGAGGGATATGGCAGGTACAGACAGCTGGGTTTGTGTGAATACCTGGAGGTGGATAGGAGCAGTAGGAGTATACTCGAGGGAAACTAAGAGGGCAAAAAGGAGACGAGAGAGCTTTGTGAAATGGGTTTGGGGAAAATCCAAAGAGATTCTAGAAATACACTAAGGACAAAAGAGTAACCAGGCAGAGAATAGGGACCCTCAAAGATCAACAAAATTGTCTATGGATCTGCAGGAGGCAGGAGAGATACTATCTGCGTATTTCATGTCCGCTTTTACTGAAGGAGGATATGGAAGTGAGAGAGTTTGGAGAAATAAATAGGGATAACTTGACAAGTGTCCATATAAGTTATGAGGCACTGGAACTTGTATAATGCATCAAGATTGATAAATCCCTGATACATGATCAGGTGAATCCCAGAACTTTGTGGGAAGCTAGGGAAGTGATAGTTGGGTCCCTCGCTGAGATATTTGTATCACCGAGGTGCTGGAAGACGGGCACCATTATTTGAGAAAGGTGATGAGGAAAGGTCAGGGAACAATACACTGGTGAGCCTGGAGTCAGGCAAGTTGTTGGAAGGGCTTCTCAGGGATAGGATTTAGATGTAATTGGAAAGGTAAGAAATGATTAGGGACAGTCAGCATGGCTTTGTGTATGGAAATCACTAACTTGGACTTCAGAAAGACATTCAAGTTGGAAGAACTAGCTATTTGGATATAAAATTGGCTGTAAGGTGGAGACAGAGGGTAGTGGTGAAGGGTTGCCTTTCGGACTGGAAGCCTGTGATGAGCAACATGGTGTAAGGATCGGTGCAGGGTTCACTGTTTTTCATCATTTATATCAATGATTCCTATGGTTCGTGACTTTATATGGACACCAAATTGGATCTGGAGGAAGTGGATCGGGAAGAAGGTTACCTCAGAGTACAATGGGACTTCAATCAAATGGGCTGGGGAGTGGCAGCTGGAGTGAATTCAGATAAATGTGAGGTGCTGCATTTTGAAAAAACAAACCAGGGCAGGACTTATACATTTAATGGGAAGGTCCTGGGGAGTGTTGTTGAACAAAGAGACCTTGTCGTGCAGGTTGATAGTTCTTTGAAAGTGGAATCATGGATAGGCAGGGTAGTGAAGGAGGCGTTTGGTGTACTTGGTCAGTGCATTGAGTATTGGAGTTGGGACATTGTTTTGCAGCTCTACAGGACATTGATTCAGCCACATCTGGAATTCTGCTTTCAGTCCTGGTCTCCCTGCTGTAGGAGTGATATTACAGAACATGAAAGGATTCTGAAAAGATGTGCAAAAGTGTTGCCAGGGTTGAGGATTTGAGCTATAGGGAGAGGCTGAATAGGCTGGGGCTGTTTTCCCTGCATCATTGGATGCTGAGAGATGACCTTCGAGGTATATAAAATCGTGAAGGACATGGATAGTGTCTTGGATGGAGGTGAGGGGAAGGTGTGGGCACAGGTTTTACACCTCTTGCAATGGCAGGCAAAGGTGTTGGGAGTGGAGGATGGGTTGGTGGGAAGCATGGATCTAATGCGGAAGTCACAGGGAATGGTCTCTGAGGAATGCTGAAAGGGGTGTGGAGGGAAAGATATCTCTGTTGGTGGGGTCTGATTGTCGGTGGTGGAAATGGCAGAGGATGATGTGTTGTATCTGGCTGAAAAGCGAGGACTTGGGGGTTCTATCCTTGCTGCGGTTGGAGGGGTGGGGTTCAAGAGCAGAGGTGCAGGAAGTGGTGGAGATACACTGAAGGGTATTGTTGACCACATGGGAGGGGAAATTGCTGTCCTTAAAATACAGGGCCATTTGGTATGTTCTGGAGTGTTCTGCATCAAGCTTCCCTGGAACACTGCATTAAGAATGAGACAGATGTTGGCCAGGGAACAGGCTCGTGTGTTAAAGTGGCAGGCAACTGGAAGCTCAGAGTCTGTTTTGGTCTGAGGGGGAGCATAGATTTGTCCAGATTGCACTTCGTCTCTTTGTAGGGACTGTCAGATTTAGTCCCAATCACCCACTTCATGATGCTAACCTGTAAACTCCTTATTTTCAATTCCTTGCAGCTCCTTATAAACACAAATTCCAGTACCGTTTTAGGTGGAATGTTCCAGATTCTAACAACTGTCTGTTCACCCAGAAACTGCTGAGGTCCATGTTGACTCTGGGGCTACAAAGGATTGAATTGAAAGATGAGATGCTTTTCCTGAGCTCCCATTGAGATGTATTGGAACAGTACAGGAGGCTGAGGGCAGTGCAGGGGTGAGCAGACAATGAAAATGACAGGGCTGCACTGAGGGCTGCTTGGCTCAATGAGTATTTTGGAGTTGGGTGTAAACAGAGCGAGGTGGGGCAGGGAGAATGTGAAGCTGAAACTCCGTTTTGTTTCAGCCCATTCAGAAATTCACATGGTCCCAAAGGGAACAGCCAGTTTGTAAGCGATACCTGTGGAAATTTTGTAACAGTTTTTAAGGTATAACGTATCAACTTAAGTAAAGAATACGGGATTTTGATTACAATGTTTGAAGGGTAGGAAGATTGCTCGGTCATTTAAATTCTCTAAATGGGAGTAACTAGCTGAATCTAGAGAGCCTGTGTGACCGGAGACCTCAGACCCATGGTGTGCTCCTCTTGTACAATGTGGGAAAATTAGGGATGTTTCCAGTGTCCCTGACGGCTGTGTGTGCAGGAAATGTGCCCATCAGCAGCTACTGGGAAACTGCTTTTCAGACCTGGAGCTGTGAGTGGACTCACTGTGCAGCATCTGCAATACTGAGAATGATATGGACAGTATGTTCAGTGAGTTAGTCACACTGCAGGTGAGGGTTACACAGGCAGAAAGGGAATGGGGGACCATCAGATCAAGTAAAAGGCTCAGGAAGGAAGTGCAGGAGTTCCCAGTGGTTATTCCCTTCCCAAACAGATACTGTATACCGCTTGGGATTCGTGTGGGTGTGTGCGTATGTGTTGGTCTCAGAGGCAATCAGCAACAGCCAATTTCATGACACCGTAGATAGCTCTGCTGCCCAGAACGGGAAGAAAGATAGTGACAGGGGATTCAATAGTCAGTGATACAGACAGGCACTTCTATGGCCACAGCCATGAATCCAGGATGGTATGTTATCTCCCTGGTGATAGGATCCGCGATATCATGGTGCAGCTACAGAACATTCTGGAGCTGGAGGGTAAACAGCCCGTGGTTGGAGAACACATCAATACCAACGACAGCATGAAACAAAGGGATGAGTGTTTGAAAGCTGGATATTGGGAGAGCAGGGACACATTATAATGCAGCTCCTGAAATGAAATGATGTCAGACTTGCTCCCAGTGCCATGTGCTAGTGAGAGCAGGAATAAGAGTGTAGATCAGCCGAATATGTGGCTGGAGAAATGGTGTACCATGGAAGGGTTTAGATTCTTCAGGCATTGGGAGCGTTTCTGGGTTAGGTGGGAACTGTACCAGCCTGACCGGTTACCCCTGGGCAGAGCTGGGTCAAATCTCCTGGGGAGGGGGGGGGGGCGCTATTGCCAGTTCCATTGGTGAGGTATTAACTAGTCTGGCAGGGGGGTGGGAGCTAAAGTGTCAGGTTAGATGGGTCAGATTCAGGACAGAGAGTGGGAGGTAGAATATTAGTGATGTAGTCAGCGGCTCCGAAAACCAAAGGAAAGGAGGATTAAACGAGGATTGAGTCCCTCTTCATCCATCAGTCCTGACATCCCAGGAATCAGAGTCAACAAAATCTGGAGCTGTACAGCTCTCTGTCTCCAGTGCTTCAGCAAAATGGTGGGAATCTGCAACAAACCCAAGAAGTGCTGGAGATCCCCAGCAGGTCGGGCAGTATCTGAAATGGTGACACCTGCAGGAAACATTGCAGCCTTGGTCCTCTTTTTCACTGTCCACTAAACCTCCAATTTTGGCGTCATCTGCAAAATTACTAATACCTCCTGTGTTTACATTCAAATCATTGATATAAATGATGGAAAATAATAGATACAGCACCAATCCTTGTGACACTCCACAGGCCTCCTGTCTGAAAAGCATCCCTCCGCCACCACTCTCTGTCTTCTACTTTTGAGCCAGTTCTGTACTCAAATAGCTGGTTTCTGCTTTATTCCATGAGACCTAACCTTGCTAACCAGTCTCCATGAGAAAGCTTGCCGAATGCCTTACTAAAGTCCACGTTGATCATGTCGACCAGTCTGCCCTCATCAATCATTTTTGTTACTTCAAAGAACATTCTAACCCCTGGAAAACATAACAGTTACAGCACCAGAGTAATCAGCCCATCGTGTCTGTGCAGATCATAATGCCATCCCAAACTAATTCCATCTGCTTGTAACATGATCCATATCCCTGATAACCTATGCCTGCTTATGTGTCTGTCCGAATGCCTCTTAAACTGTGATTGTTTCTGCTTTTCCCATCTCCCAAGAGAATACATTCTAGTCACTGACCACCTTCTGCACAAGACACTTGTCTGACACAACTCCCTTTAAACTTGCACAGATATTGTTGGAAATGCTCAGCAGGTCATGCAGCATCTGTAAAAAAAAATCAGTTAAAGTTTCAGGTCTGGTCACCCTCAGAAACGTTATCGCTGATTTCTCTTCCCAGATGCTGCTAGACCTGCTGAGCGTTTCCAGAAGCTTCTGTTTCTCTTCCTGGTTTACAACATCTGCAGTTGTTCCGGTTTTCATAGCCTTTAAACTTACTCCCTCTCTTAAATGTGTGGTTCTAGAATTTGTCATTTCCACCTTGGAAAAAAGATTTACGTTTTCGTTTGGATTCCCCTACCCTGGGAAAAAAGAAACCATGACTAGTCACCCTATCATTGATCCTCATAATTTGATAAAGTTCGATTAAAGCCACCTAACGTGTCCAGTGCTGCAGGGAAATAGCCTCAGCTTATTCACACTCTCCCTATGGTTCAAATGTTCCAATCTGGCAACACCCTTGTAAATCTTTTCTGAACTCTTTCAAGTTTCCCAACATCTTTCCTATAGCAGGGAGACTGGAATTGAAAGCAGCGGGCATTCCAAAAGTGGCCAAGCCAATAAACTGTACAACCGAAACATGATCTCCCAGCTCCTGTACTCAATGCACTGCCCAATAACAGCTAGCATACCGCACACCACCTTCACCGACCTCTCTACCTTCAACTACACTTTCAAGGAACTATTAACCTACACTGCACGGTCTGTTTGTTTGTCAATACTTACCAAGAACTTGCCATTAAGAGGTTGAGTCATATACTGGTAACATCTTTCTGAAATCAGGGAGACTACAATTGAATGCAGTATTCTAACACTGGCCTGACCAATGCCCTACTCAGCCACAACGTGACCTCCTAACCCCTATACTCAGTGACAGAATCCCTGCAGTGTGGAAGCAGGCCTTTCGCCCCATGAGACCATACCAACCATCGGAACAGCATTCCACCCTAACTCTGTAACCTACCATTACCCAAAGCTAATCCACCTAACCTGCATGGCTTTGGATTTGTGGGAGGAAATTAAGAGCACCCAGAGGAAGCCCACGCAGACACACAGGGAGAATGTGCAAACACCACACAGACAGTGGAGTCGAACCAGAGTCCATTTATTGACCAGCACATTCCATTCAATGTTAGTGTCCCAAATTCCATGTTCAGCACCTGATCTCCCTGAAACTTTCCAGGAACTATGCAGTTGTTCTGAGCCCTTCAGAGGGAATTAAGGTGAGGAGGACAAAACACAAACAGGGTTGAGTTGTAGATCTATAAAATAACTCTCCATCTTCCTCCCCGTCTCCTCCCCCGCTCTGTCTGTTCCCCCCCTCTTTGTCGTCGCCCCACCCCCTCATGGGTCGTCCTCCCCTCTGTCGGTCTGATCCCCCATCTGTCGTCCCCTCGGTCTGTCCCTCCTCTCTGTCGTTTGCCCCCTCCAGTGGGTTGCCCCTCTCCTGTCGGTCGTTCCCCCCTCTCCTGTCGGTCGCGCCCCCCACCCTGTCGGTCGCACACCCGCCTCGGTCGGTTGCCCCCTCCTGTCAGTCGCCCACCGCGTCTCTCTCTCCCTCCCCACCATCAGTCGCCCCCTCTGTTCCCCTCCTCTCTAATCCTACTTTCTGTCCCCACCTGTTTCTGTGCCACCCCTCTCTATCCCCCCTCTCTTTCCCTACCCATTGCTGTCCCACCCCTGTCAATCCACCCACTCCCTGTCTGCCTACCCTCCCTCCCAAACCCCTAGTTCTGTACTCCCCCACTGGAGGGAAAATATCTTGTCTATTTACCCTATCCATGCCCGGCCTGATTTTTAAAATCTCTTTTAGATCACTGTCTAGCCTCTGAAGCTCCAGAGAAAACAACCTATCCAACCCTGGCAACATGCTATACTTCTTTTCTGACCTCTTTCAGATGGATGTTCTTAAACATGATAGGAAGGAGAACAGAATTCGATGGAATATTGCAAAAGTTGCCGAATCAACGTCCAGTACAGCCGCAATATGACCTCCCAACCCCTATACTCAATGCTCTGACCAATAAAGACAAGCCGGCCAACCGCCGCCTTCACTATTCGATTTACTTGCTACTCTACTGTCAAAGAACTATGAACCTGCACTCCCAAGGGCTCTTTGTTTAGCAGCACTCCCCAGGAACTTACTATTAACTGTAAAGGCCTGCTAAAGTTTGCTTTTCCAAAATGCAGCACCTCACATTTTTCTAAACTGAACTCCTCAGCCCATCACCCATCTGATCTGGATCCCCTTGCACTCTGAGGTGATCTTTTTCCCTGTCTACCACACCTCCCATTTTGGTGTCATCCGCAAACTTACTTACAATACTTATGTTCACATCCAAATCATGGATATAAATGGCGAAAAGTAGTGGATCCAGCACCGATCCTTGTGACACTCCACTGGTCACAGGCCTCCAGCCTGAAAAGCACCCTCTGCGTTCTACTTTTGGGCCAGTTCTGTACTCCATACGATCTAACCTTGCTGACCAGTCTCCCGTGAGGAACCGTGTCGAACACCTTACTGAAGTCCATGTAGATCATGTCCATGCTCTGACCTCAGCAATCCTCTTTGTTACTTCTTCAAAAAAACTGAGTCAGATTCATGAGACATGATTTCCCATGCACAAAGCTGTTATTAATATCCAGGATTTAACTCTGTACATCAGGGTCTGCGTTACCCAGTTATAGGTGTTAATATTCGGGATGAAGTTCAAGTACACCAGCATTTTGTCAGTGACTGTGTATTGAGTCTTGTTAATGTCACCAACATAATTGAGTTCCTTTTTGAAAGGCGGTCCCCGTATCCCTTGCCCACCAGGAAATGGTGGCAGTGTCCTTACCTCTGGACCAGGAGGATCGGGCTCAGAGTTGAGGAACAGCATCTTTGAAGAGGCTGATTAGAAAACCTGCCCAAGCCACCAGGCCATACTGTCTCCCAGCTGTCACTGCCTCAGCCTCTAAACAGAACCTTCCTGTAGTTTCTCTCCTGTCAGACTCTCCCATTGCTCAGTTTGTCCAGGATCCCCTCCTGCTGCTGCACTGCTCCTGTCGCTCACTGCTCCTGTCCATCCCCCAGTGTCCTCCGCATTCATTCATTGTTTACAATCTCATTACCCCAGTTCTCCAGCTCCGCCCCTTCCCGTCTATAGAGACGGCTCAATGATTAGCATTGCTGCCTCACAGCACCAGGTACCCGGTTTAGATTGCAGCCAAACCTGGAATTTGTGCATTCTCCCCGTGTCTAAGCGGGTTTCCTCTGGGTGCTCCGGTTTCTGCCCACAATCCCAAAGATGTGCAGGACAGGTGAATTGGCCATTTTAAATTGCCCATAATATTAGTTACATTAGTCAGGGGTAAATATAGGGTAGGGGAATGGGTCTGTGCAAGTTACTGTTTGGAGGGTCGGTATGGACTTGTTTGGCCGAAGGACCAGTTTCCATACTGTAGGGATTCTGATATATTGGGCAGCAGCTGCTGTCAATCACCCGGACTCCTGTATGATCGGGAGCACGTGCTGTAGGAGAGGACACCAGTGTATGGGCACAGTGTTGGCCAATTGTGGGAATATGCACAGTGCCTGGGAAGGAGGCTGTGGTTGTGAGGGATTAATCTGTCATTGGCATCTTCCTCCCTCTGGGAGCAGGACCCAGGGGAATGGCCTGTTTCCTGGTACCCTGCCTTGTGATCAGACTATCAGTGGTGCAGCATTTTGCAGAAAGTTATCAGAACTCTTTTTTTTTGTGAAGATTCAGGGTTTTTGTGGAAAGTGACAAGGATGGACCTGCAATTTGAGTTCTAATTTGGTTCATTTTAGTACGATGGGTTTTGGCCAGAGTGTGCAGGAAGCAGTGTATGCAGGGTGGTTGTCATCAGAGGATTCACCAACAACTCCCCTCACCCCCCCCCCACCCCCCCACCCCCGGTGGACTCAGAATCAGACTCATTGGTTTGGTTCTTAGTCCGCAGACAAGAGCTAGGAAACTGAATTCAAAGAGAGGACAGTGTGTGTGAGAACCAGGTGTGGAGGAAAGGAGTGAGGAGGTTGGTTTGGATTTCAGTTCATAGAAGAAAGAAATTGTTAGATTGAGAGTTAAAACTTTGGGAAACATGAAACTACAATTTAATACTATAATTATCTTATAAAGATCCATCCTGTATTAATATGGTGAGTTGTTTTCTCAGTTGTAGGGTACTGAAAGGGCGGATTTGTGGATGAGAAATTCAAATTGAACTTCATGTTCAGATCTGATAGTTACTTGATCCGTGCCAATCTGAATATTCATTGGCCTTTTCATGTGGAAGGAAAGGGGAGTATTCTGTCCGTGGGCGAATATTTCAAATCTCAGTGTGACTGGAAAAAATACTGAGACACAGCCAAGTCCATGTTAGGGTGGTGACTGTGGAGAAAGAGTTCATTTGTTTTTAGAAGTCTGAAAAATCATGGCATGTTTCCCAGGAACAATTAAGCCACAGCTTTGCTTTGTAGAAGGACAAGTCTTTAATTAACCATGCAACCAGAAAGACACAAGGATACCTGTACCATGGGAAATACTATGAAAATGGGATTGTTGTAAAGGAGTTCATTCTCGATCATTAACTGTAATCCATTGGCGTTGTCACGTCGGTTCCAGCGCCGTGGGGAAACACTGGAAATAGGATGAATGCAGTGTAGGTTTCAGTTATTAAACTGTAAAAGGTGCAGAACAATTTAAAAGGATGTTGTCAGGGCTCAGGGGTCTGAGTTATAGGGAGAGGTTGGACGAGCGAGGATATTTTTGTTTAGAGCAGAGGAAACTGAGTGGGTACTGTTCTAGAAGTGTGTAAGACCATGAGGGGCATGGATAAGGTGAATGCATTCAGTCTTTTTCCCAGGGAATCAAGGACTGGAAAGCATCAGTTGAAGGTTAGAGGGGAAAGAATTAAAGGGAAGCTGAGGGGCAACTGTTTTACCCAGAGGGTGGTATGTATATGGAATGAGCTGCCAGTGGAAGTGGTTGAGGCAGGTACATTAACAACAGGTAAAAGACATTTGGACAAATACATGGATAGGAAAGGGTCAGAAGCAGATGGGCCAAGTGCAGGGAAATGGGGTTAGTGTGGATGGACATTCTGGTCAGCACGGGCCAGTTGGACCAAAGGGCCTGTCTCTGCTGTAGGACCCTGACTCCAAGTATATTTGCTATTTCTCCGGCTATCTCTGGGAGCACCCTGGGATGTATTCCATCAGGGCAAAGAGACTTATCTAGCTTTAGCTCCATTAGCTTGCCCAGCTCTAATGCTTTGGTGATAATCGTTGTTTCATGGTCCTCACCTTCCTCAGTCTCCTTATCAATTACTGGCATGTTCTTCGTATCCTCCACTGTGAAGACTGACTGCGGTGTACTCATTCCTAAACCCTGGTGGATAAGAATAACTTGGTACAGAACTCTGAGAGGTCTTCTTTGAGTCTTTATTGATGAGATATGGCAGTTACCTGGATAGTGTACATGCAGAACACCTCCAAGCAGCATCAGGTAACTCCCTGCCTGTCCGATGGAAAGCTCCCATTCTTATACCTTTGTGGTTTAGGACTTTGAATAGAGAGTCTCTCAGTATTATCTCCATGGCAACGGTCAGTTAGAAAGTCTAGTTCAGTTTCGCACTTTGTGGTTAAAACATACACCCCTGCGGCTCCCTCAAGTATCTGACAGGCACTTCAGTTTCAGTGGGGATGTTGATCAGGATTCTGATATGGAGGAGCCGGTGTTGGGGTGAGGTGGACAAACTTATAAATCACACAACACCAGGTTATAGTCCAACAGGTTTATTTGGAAGTACAAGCTTTTGGAGTGTGCTGTGATTTGTAACGTGATCAGGATTATCTCTATGGTAACAGTTGAGTGCTTCAACAATTACAGAGACCATATGTTCCCCACACAATAGGTTCCTCTCTAGCAGTGTAAACTGCTTTTCCGGCCCTGGGGACAGTTACTCATCACTTTTCTCCCCCAATCCCATCTAGCTTTCTGTTGATCTTGAAAGTTTCTCTAATCTCCTAGTTTCTCCGTAGTCTTTGCCAATTTGTATGCCTTCTATTACAATTTGATAGACTCCCTTATTTCCTGAGCCACTCATGGCAGATTACTCCTTTTTCCTACAGTCCTTCCTTTTCCCTGATATATACTTTTGCTGAGCACTTCGAAAAATTCCCCCGTTGTCCGTCAACTTTCCCATGGTAAAGTCTTTGCTTCCAGTCTACATTAGCCAACTCCTGCCTCATCCTATTGTAGTCTCCTTTGTTTAAGCACTCGATCTTGGGATTGGATTTAATCTTCCAGCTTTCCAGCTGTGTTCTAAGTTCAACCAGATTTATCAGAAGTCTTTTACCAGATTACGAGGTGAGGCAAAGTTTCCTGGGTGTTTTGTGTTACATTGTCGTATTAAAGTATAGGATGGATGTTCACAACAGAGTATTCTGGACGGTGTGAATGTCCTCACAGTCTAAAACCATAAATCACTGTCTCCCCTCAGTTTAAAATTACAAAATCATTATCTCCTACACGCTTCCTCACTATCTAAGTTTGGAACACTAATCCACCTGACTAGCCTGCTTTTTCCAAAAATTTCCTTTGGTGAAGGTGGTGAGTTTTGGATTCAGCTTTCCAGTTATTACCATAAGAAGATGAGCACTGGGCACAGGAGAGGCAATGCAGCCCTTCGAACCAGCCCCACCATTTAATACGGTGATGATTGAGCTCACCTCGGTCTCAGCTGGATTTTCCCACCTGCTCTCTCTCACCCTTCATCTCATTGCAAATTAAACATCTGTATCTCTTCTTTAAATCTGCTCATTGTCCTGGCATCCACCGCATTTTGAAGAGGGAATGCCACAGATTTGCAACACATTGAGACAAGTACATTCTTCTTCATGAGAATAGATTCCCTACAGTGCAGAAACAGGGTATTCATCCATCGAGTCCACACCAGCCTATGATGAGCATCCCATTCAGACCCACCCTGTCCCTGTAACCCTGCATTTCCCATGGCTAATGGCCTAACCGGCACATACATGGACACTGTGGGCAATTTAGCATAGGCAATACACCTAACCTATACATCTTTGGACTGTGGGAGGAAGCTCGAGCACCCTAGGAAACCCACGCAGACATGGTGAGAACGTGTAAACTCCAGACAGTCGCATATGGCTGAAATAAATCCCGGGTCCCTGACGCTGTGTGGCAGCAGTGCTCACCACTCAGTTACCTTTCAGTCTCAATTGCCAGTTCCAGTCCATGAAGCAGCCAGTTACATGCCCCAGTCAGCAGAAACACTTGCTCATCTCCCGCTGTATCAAAACTTTACATCTGATCTTAATTCTTGTGCGATCACCTATTGAATACAGATATTTTTTGTCTGCTATATCTAGGTGTGTTATAATCTTATATAGCTCTATCAAAAATATATTCAACTTGTTTAATTCAAAGAAAATACAAATTTCTTCAAATCAATTCACTGAGTGCATTTTCTTCATCAGTGAACCACACCAGTAAGTCTGTACTCCACACTCTGAAGATCACTCATATCATTCAATATTGATGTCTAATTTGTTCCACAAATCCAGACGAGACAAGTTTTCTGCACAACAGCAGTAGTTTTATTATTGGACAGCTGGCGGGAGTTTCAAAATGTCTCTAAAGTAGTCGAGTGTCTACTTGCAGAGACTGTTCTTCATGAATCTCTGCCTTACCCACAGATACAGTACATTTAATAGGAATTAGACAAAGACATATCAGTCACATGGGCAATTGCCATTACATAGTTTAAAGCAGGTAATTATGACCTTACAAAGCTTGATGAATGGTGATGTCCTGTGATAAAGTGTGAATGGATTACAGAAACTGATTATCGTATTGTTCATGATTATGTGTTGATGGGAAGAGGTTAAGGCAGAAGGGTTCTTCCTTCAGTAAATGGGGGATTCACTTACCTATGCTAATATGGAGGGGAGGTAAGACAATGGGAGCGGGAGGCAGTTTAACAGGGTTGTGCCCAGGGCTCTCAGTCTTGTCTGGAAAGGGCAAATTCCTCTGTCTGGGGTTACGGGGGAATCCACATGTGTGGCTGCAATGCGTTCTATTTTGAAGGTACAGTCCGCCTCCCCCCTACTGAGGTGTTCTGTCTGTATTGTAAGAGTACAGGCCTCGTACTGTTAGAATGCAGCAGTAAGGCTTTTGGCAGGAGAATGTTTAACCCTTGAGTCGCCAATGCATCCTGAAAGAAAGCAAAGTATGGAACTGGCCCCTCTGTGGTATTTTAAATTCCCCATTCTGACCAGGAATCTGGTGACCAGAATTGGATGCAATGATTGACTGTGACCTAACTAGAGCTTTGTCAATGGTCAGCATCTATTCCATGAGTTTGTTATCATTCGCTCTATTAATGAAGCCCAGTATCCTATACGTTTACTCAAAACACCTTATGTTCTCTCTCCTTAAATGATTTGTACACATTGTCCTGTGTACACATTATTCCTGATGAAGGGCTTATGCTCGAAACGTCGAATTCTCTATTCCTGAGATGCTGCCTAACCTGCTGTGCTTTGACCAGCAACACATTTGCAGTTGTACACATTGTCCCCCATCCTGCTATCCTGCTCCCTGTGTCTGTTCCAATCAAATATATATTCCCTTTCTACACTGCTTCTCTCAAAATGCATCAACTCACTGTGTGTTCTAATGAAGAGACATATTCCACTCAAAATATTATCTCTTGCTCGACACATTCTACACGCCCCGGAAAACACAACAGGACAGCACTGGGATAATCGGCCCACTATGTCTGTACGGATCATGATACCATTCCAAACTAATTCCATCTGCCTGTATATGGTCCATATCCCTGCCAACCCATGCCTGATTATGTGTCTGCCCAAATGCCTCTTAAACATTGTGATTGTTTCTGCTTTTACCAACTCTCAGGCAAGTACATTCTAGTCACTGACCACCTCCTGGAGAAGAAACTTGCCCGACATAACTTCCTTTAAACCTGCACAGACATTGTTGGAAATGCTCAGCAGGTCATGCAGCATCTGTGAAGAAAAATCAGTTAATGTTTCGGGTCTGGTCACACTTCCTCAGAAACGTTATCGCTGATTTCTCTTCACAGATGCTGGTAGACCTGCTGAACTTTTCACAAAAATGTTTTTGTTTTTGGTTTACAGCATCTGCAGTTGTTTTGGTTTTCATTTCCTTTAAACGTGCCCCCTCTCCCCTTAAACCTATGGCCTCTAGAATTTGTCGTTTCCACCTTGGAAAAAGAGTCAGATTATTCACTCTTTGCCTCATGGTTCACCCCGCAGCCACTGACTTTCTAGTGACAACAACCCAAGATGTTCCAACCTCTCCCAATCCAGACAACATCCTGGTAAACCTGTTTTCAACCTCTCCAAAGCCTCCACACCCTCCTTATGTGGTGATCAAAACGGCACACAATACCCCAAAGGTGGCCTGATTACAGTTTTATATTCACTCCCCTGACAGAAGAAGGCAAGCCTGCCATCCACCTCCTTCACCACTTTCAGGGAGCTGTGAACGTGCACCTGAAGATCCCTCTGTATATCAATGCTGCTCAGGGCCCTTCCGTTTAGTGTATACATTCCTCTTGCAATGTGCCTCCCAAAATGCATCACCACACATTTGTCCAAATCAGATATATCTGTACTTTCTCCGTATAACCTTCTAACTGATCTTTCTTGCTGTGTTCTTTGACAACATTCTTCACTGTTCACAGCTTCATCAATTGTACCATCTACAAACTTGCTAATTCAGTTGTTTACATTTTCTTGCTAATCATTGAGATATGTTGCAAACAACAGATGTCCCAGTTCTGATCCTTGTGGAACAGAGACACTGGCCACAGACCTCCAGCCAGCAACATACCCCTTCACAACTGTTGCTGGGAGAAGTATCAAAGAGGAGCCTGAGTTGAGCAGCGCGTGTGACCATTATTCAGCGCTCCTCATTTAAACATGGTGGGAGAGCTCCCTCTCGAGAACTCTGTGGCTTCCCCAGCCAAGTACAGCTGGGTTTCCTTCATGCTTTCCGCTAATATTTTCACTCGACCTGATCTCCTGGGTTTGGAATGGTAGCTCGGATATTTCTGTGCTCCCTTTCCCAGTTTCTGATTCGCTGTCCCTCTGCAACTTCCCCTCTCAGCTCATGCAGTTGCTTTGCCAGTTCATTCAAGAATTGTTTGACCCTATCCTTGCCATTGGACATCTCGGGCACTCCCACTGCCACACCCTGTGGCACCTGCGTAGTCCGTCCGGTCACTAATACAAAGGGGGACTGCCTTGTTCCCTTTGCTGGGGTTGATGTTAATTTAATTAGGATGGTGGGGAGTACTCTAACCCATCTCTGCCTGTCTCTGGGACGGCCTTAGTCAGACTAGCTTTCAGTGTCTGCTTCATTCCTTCTGCTGTCCCTGAGCTCTGGGGGTGGTATGGGAGATGGGGTTTCTGTTCAGTACCAAACAGGCCACAGAGCTGTTTAACTACGTTCCCTGTAACATGTGTCCCTTGGTCAAAATCTGCAGGGGAATGCTTCCACCCACTGCGTAAACCTGTTTATTAAGACCCAGCAGGATCTCCTTCCCTGGGATTGGGATGGGTGTCTGTGTCAAATCCATCTGTAATTGTTCCCATGGGCCCCTGGGTCCCTGCTGCTGCCTCCAGTTTATCCTGATTGCTTTCACTGGCTCACACTGTGAACACACTACACACCTTCGACAAAACCTTGCTGTATTTCTCCCTGTTCCAGGCCTCCCCTGTAGTGGAGCATCTGATATTGCATTGTATCCTGTCCAATATGGGCTGACCCATGATATGTTTTTAATAATGTTTGTCTTATAGAGTGTGGTGGCACTGCTGGATCATCTAGACTCTGTCTTGTCCAATTACTGCCCCACCCTTTTCCCATTCCTCTTTCTCCTGTTGTGGGACTGTTTCTGGATTTATCTTTAAATCTTCCTCTATCACTTCTGCAGCTCCTGCCACTGCCATCTCCTCAAATGCCTGCACTGTTTCAGTCAGTATTTTACCTGCCTTATCCACATACTCACTGCCCTGTTGGTGTGGGGTTTCGACTTTCCTGTGAGCTCTAATCTTTATTATTGTTGCTTCATTGGGAAAGTTAGCTGCTTCCACTAACTCTCTGACCTGTTCCTCATGCTCTATGTGGCCCCCAGACAAGGTGATGTACCCTCACCGAGCCCAGACCAACACATGGTCATGAACAATACCAAAGGCATGCTGACTGACTGTGTATATGCTGACTCCCTGACCCCTGGCTAATGTCCGTGCTTCTGTCAGGGCTTGTGATGGTTCTGCCAATCCTGGCCTCCACAAAAGGCCTCCAATAATTAAACAATCTAAAGTTTGCCTTACCCTTTCGCGATGTGCAGATGGATAGTTTTAAAATCATGGTCTTTTGTTCCAATGGGATTATCCCCTCTGCCTTCCTGATTTGATCTCCCTGATATGATGTCCCAGGTACGCCTCTACTTACCTTCCCAGTTGCACTCTCTGTGGGTTAATTTTAAGCCCGGCCTGCCTGAACTGACACAATACTATGTTTAATATTTGGATATGTTCTTTCTCACCAACTGAGGTAATGAGGTGTTGGTAAGATTAAATAGACTAACTCCATCAGCCTTACATCGGTGGGATATACTGGAATATTATGGGATCCCTGAGATAACTGGATCCAGGTGTACTGTTTTCCTTTGATAGTAATCACCAGCTTATTCTGCCATTATGGACCAGACCCCATTCACAATATCAAGGGCTGAGACTATATCCTGTTGCGATTTCAATCCATTAAATACAGTGGTGTGGTTTGCTACTGTAGGATACTCTTTAGAGGCGGATTTACTGAGGGAGGTATAATCAATAGTGAGGTGGGATGAGCCGTCTGGATTCAGTGAATTAGTCTGGGATACTGTCGGTCTGACTGTTCCCTGCTTCTCTCAATCTGTTACTGTCACAATGACTGCCTCCTCAGCCCCAGCTTTAATGGGATCCTGTGTGTGTGGGGAGTGAGAGGGCCCTCGATCTTTACAGGATCCACAGATAATAACCCACATTCCTGTTTGAGTTCCCCACACTGCTGTTTGGGTCCTAGCTATAACTCCCCAGATTCCCTGACTGTTCCAGTCTCCCTGCAATGCAACTACTCTGAAGATGTCGCCTCTCCTTTGCTTCCTGTCTCAGGCCTGTCCAGGTTGTTCCCATATTACAGTTCAGGTCTCTACATCAATAGTTGCTCCGAACTGTTCTAAAATGGCAACTCCCAGAATGGTCCCTTCCTCAGTTTCACACTCCCATATCTGAGTATAATTTGCCATATCGGTGATCTGCATCGGATTATTTTATCCGGCTTCCTCGATTCCCTCTCCAAATGCTCTCATTTTAGTAATTGAGAGGGTGGGGGCAAATCCATATTGGTAACTGATATAGCTGCTCCTGTATTAATATTTATTAATACATCAAACACAGCATCAATAAATATTCATGGGCTCTGCATGTGCCTACGTGAACACAGGCCACACACAATGTGAACATCTATCTCCCTCTCTCTGCCGACGTTCCTTGGCTATGTGCCCTTTCCTGCTTCCCTTGTAACATTGTGGGTCTGATTACCCTCCCTGTACTGAAGCTATTCCTCTATGTTTCTGCGTTTGCCTCGGCTCTCATGACCAATTCAGCATTTGGTTAGAATTATCTCCCACTGGGAGTCCCATGTTTATAATTACAGTTAAATAGGGTCCCATGTCATCTTTTAAACACATCAAACCTATTTCATCATCACAGTTTGGGGTTTGGTAATCCCCCGTGTTCCTTACACACCTCAGGCTTCCTCTCTGTATGATCCTCGATATTACCCTTGGGTCCCTGAGACACCAAGGTTATTTTAGACCATTCAGCCTGACCCCTCCCCAGTGTGTCCCTGCAATATCTGTAAATGCCTGGAGCCACTGATCGGCTGTGCACTGGGAGGAACCGGCTCACACCCCCACCCTCTCATTGCAGGGACAGCTTCTGATGTACACGTCAGGGTATCTTGGCCTGAGAGATCTTGGCTGACACCACCTTCGGTGAGACTGTGTACCTCAATTAATTCATCCATATTGTCTCAATAAGGCCCATTAATACCATTTCTCTATCAGGCTGGGTGGTCATTCACCAACTCCTGTCATTCAGCCGGGTAAACGGTTAAGGTTTGGTTTCTGTCAGTTCCCTTTGTTGCTCCCTACTGTCTAGCCACGTTGAGCTTTGATGCCGAGCGATGCCATGGACACGGCCTTCTGGGCCTTACAGGGCAGTGGGTCATCCCACCCATTGCTGTCCCTCTGTCCATACGTGGGCGCTTCACCATCTAACCCGTTCTACCCAGTGTCACCATCCTCACTGCCTTCTGAGGAGAGCGGGGCACTAGGTACATCCCCCACTGTCACTACAACCTGGTCCTTTGGCTTTTAGGTCTCATGTCTAAGAGCCACCACCTTCACTTGTTCCTGTTCCCCATAATAATGGAACACATTCCATCATTCCTGGAATAAAACAGAACAAAATGTGAATTTGGTTTTACTTGAAATATTTATAACTTGACATTCACTTTACAGATCTATAGAGGTGAGAATTGTACTGTGATTATTTAAGTGAATTTAACATGATCATACAGTGAAAATAACTCAACATCAACGACAATGAATGGACTGAATAATATGTGATCATTTGTACCAGTTCTTGCATTGAAAATTCGATTTTATTTTAATGCTTGTCACCCATTACACCATGGGCATTGTTATTAGGGAATAAAGTAATGGAAGGATATCAGAGAAAATAAATAGACTTTAATTTTAGCTTCACTGCAATAATGAACCAAAACAATATTTGGAAATATGGTTAAACTACATAACAAAGTTTCCAGTGTCATTACTGACATGAATACTATTTTAGTTTGCAAGTTGTTTTGTTCTAAGAATAATTGGAAATGAATTGTGATTATGAATTGACCATTCAAAATGTACTTTGAAGAGAATAATTAGATATATTTTTGGAGGAAATTAGGGAAGGAAATAAATATGTATACATTGGTATTAATAGTTTTAAAATGTTTGGAAGTTGACTAGGATTATTTGATTGAGAGAGGCTGCATGATTATAAAGACTAATTCACCTTTTCCATTGCATTGTTGGTTTCACTAGAATCTGTTGTGGTCTAAGCTCTTGTTGTGTGCAATGGGCTGTCACTAATAGCTTCATTAACCTGCGAGTCTCAGATCAGGTTTCCTTTGTCTGTAAGTCAGTCTGTAAGTGCGCGACACACCTGCTTTTCTGAGGGGAAACAAAGATTCTTTTCAAAGGAAATAAGTGGCAGTTCACACACCATCGGCAGGGAAGGGTTTTTCTGAAGAATTTCATTGTCTATCTATAAACCGATGGTACCTGTGTTTGTCAGTTTGTGGAGGGTTCAGCCCCTTTGTTCTCAGCTGTTTTATACAAGCAGTTGTTTCATTATGTCTTTGCCAGGAATGTTGTTTACTTTCCCCTTTTACTGTGATTCTGCAGGTTAGAATATTCAGTGAATCAATAATGTTCAGTAACTGAACATGGAATAGTTTAGACTCTAATAGAGCAGGGCCTTGTTTTCAGCTCATTATTCATGTTTTTTTATTTCCTGGTTGCGTACAATGTTACAGAAACAGGCTCTGAGCAATGTTTCCATTCACTTGTGTTGGAGTCACTGACAGCCACGTGGTCAGTCAGTTTCAGGCTGAGGGATCAGTTTCTCTGTCCTATTAGATGGTGGTCACTTGCTCAGTTTCCGAAGGCTCACCTCAGCATCAGTCCGTCAGCTGCTGAAACCCTGCATCCAGCATTTGTTCCCTCTCACCATGACTATTCCAATACAGTCTCAGCTTGTCTCCCACATTCTACCTCCATTACCTCATGATCACCTCAGATTCTCCTGTCTGTGTCCTTGCAGCAAGTTGTGTCAGACACTACCTCAGTTTTAACCTGATCTACATTATGTTCAGAAAGATATTTTCAAAATTTGGTTCACTGCTTTTAAACCTACCCGTGCCTTCACCCTGTCCTCCCTGTGTAGTTCCACACCTCCCTGGGGTATCTGCACTTATCCAATTCCAGCTGTGTGAGGGTTTCTTACTTTGTTCTCCTCCCTGTTGGGGGCTTTAGTTTCAGTTGCCTTGAACCTAAACTTGGTTATTCTCTTCCCCCATTCCCTTCAACGCTCCTTAATTCTCCCTGTTTGATCAAGGTTTTGGTTCCCACCCTTTGTAGCTCGGGAACAGTCCTGTGGTATCATTGCTGAACTGTTAATGCAGAGACCCAGTGAATATTCTGGGGTCCCTCATTCGAATCCCACCACGACAGATGTGGAACTTGAATTTAATAATCATCTAGAATTATGAGTCTATTGATGAAATTATTCTCGATTGTCAGGAAAAACCCATCTGGATCACTGGTGTCCTTTAGGGAAGGAAGCTGCCATCCTGACCTGGTCTGGCCTACATGTGACTCCTGACCCACAGCAATGTGGTTGGCCCTTACCTGCTCTCTGGGGAATAATGTTGCCCACAGCCAGTGGCACTTACATCCCAGTGAATGAATTTGAAACAAAGCTCTCAGTCCGGGGATCATGTGAGAGAGAAGCAGAAGGTGACCATTCGGCCCCTCGAGCCCAACCATTCAATAAGACCAGGCCTGATCTGTTAGTGATTTGTATTCCATCTTCCGCCAACATCCCTTAACAAGAATCTATCAATTTGTGTCTTAAAATACTCAGTGAGCCCACCTTCTGGGGCAGAGAGTTCCAAATTTGCACAGCCCTCTGATGGGAAACAAATATCATCATCGCTGTCCTGAAAGGGTGAACCCAATTTTAAAGCAGTTCCCTCTAGTTCAGGAATGACCCACAAGTGGAAACATCCTTTCCACATCCACCTTATCAAACCATTCAGGATGTTAGATACTTCAGTCATGTCACCCCTCACTCTCCCAAACTCTAACTGTAACAAACCTATCCTGTCCAACCGATCCACATTTTAATTCTGTCACTCCGGGTGTGAGTGGGGTTGAAATGTTATGTTATGTTTATTATGCAGTGAATGTGTTGCTTCACTGTGTGGGGTCTAAGAGTCAACATGAGCCATACTAGCTTTCCTGTCTCACTGTATTACATATATCTTACATCACTGTCGTGTTTCCATCCCTCCCTACCTCATCGAACTAAAAAGAATGACAGAGATCGAGAAAAGTCGTTAGAAAATTTGTTGTTGCATAAAAGGTATTTGGTCTGTTTGTACAGATTGCATTGTAATTGTAGTAACCAGTTAATTAAAAGTTACTGACAAAATATTTTAAGAGGATCTACGGTTGGTGGTGGAAATGCTGCTGGTTCATATAAGAGAGGGCTGGGGTGAATACTGTACTTGGTTTTGATGAGAAAGTTGAGCAATGTCAGATTCTTTTACCTTTTTCAATAAGGGGCAGAGATTGCAGCTAGGACAGCGTGGAGCTGTTTTGATCTTGCAGACATTATAATAATATTTATTTAATGTGATGTGGGTGTTACTGGCTGGGCCCAGCATTTATTGCCCGTCCCTAGTTGCCCTTGAGACATTGGTGGTGAGCTGTCTTCTTGAGCCGCTGCATTCTACCTGCTGTGGGTATACAGCACAAAACTGTGAGGAAAGGCTGAGGCACTTGGGTCTGTTCTCATTGGAGAAAAGAAGGTTTGGGGAGATTTGATAGAGGTGTACAAGATGATTAGGGGTTTAGATAGGGTTGACAGTGAGAACCTTTTTCCGCTAATGGAGTCAGCTGTTACTAGGGGACTCAGCTTTAAATTAAGGGGTGGTAGGTATAGGACAGATGTTAGGGGTAGATTCTTTACTCAGTGGGTTGTGAGTTCATGGAATGCCCTGCCAGTAGCAGTGGTGGACTCTCCCTCTTTATGGTCATTTAAGCGGGCATTGGATAAGCATATGGAGGTTATTGGGCGAGTGTAGGTTAGGTAGGCTTTGGTAGGCGCAACATCAAGGGCCGAAGGGCCTGTACTGTGCTGTATTTTTCTATGTTCTATGTAATACCTTGGGGTGGGGATTTCCAGGATTTTGACCCAGCGACAGTGAAGGAACAGCTATATATTTCCAATTCAGGGTGATTAGTACCTTATCGGGGAACTTGAAGATAGTTGTCTTTCCATCTAGCTAGTTTTCACATCAATATTTCAGTTCTTTCCAACATATTACTCTTGTAGCCACCGTGTTTATGTGCTGACACCAATTCAGTTTCTGATCAATGATTATTCCCAGGATGTTGATCGTGGGTGATCAATGATGGCAATACCAGCGAATGTCAAGGGATGGTGGTTAGATTATTTCTTATATGTGATGATCATTGCCTGCATTTGTGTGGGATGTATGTTACTTGCCCCTTGTCAGCCCAAACCTGGATATTGTCCAGATCTTGTTGTACTTGGACTTGGACTGTTTCAGTAGCTGCGGAGGGAATTAATTATTAACGTTCAATAACCATGGAATTATGCAAATTCCTTTTTCTATCAAATGTCATGGACTGTATCTTGTGGTCACTCTGATATTCACTTTGGTTATCTCCTTACTGTCTTCCTGATTCAGACACAAATGTTGGATCATCGATCAGGATAAAATTACATCAATTTCTCCTTCTTCACGGTGCACTGATAGATTTTGGAAATCTAAGTGTTGCTAACATCTAATTATTTTTCCGTTCAGTCGGAGGTATATTTATGCTCAGTAAATGCAATAATGGCTCAGTACATGAAGTAATGTGAAGATATGGCAGTGTACAAACTCACAATGATTGTGAATATCAATTTTTATTTTAACCATATAAACACAGTTGAATTGTTTTAATTATATTTGACTTCAATGCTCACATTCATTGTATTTCTGATCACAATAAGAGTGAACTATTTCTTGTGACAAAATTATTTAAAATTCATGTCACTTTTTTATGGACGCAAAATCGAATCAACACCCGTTTGTTCAGTCCTTTACCCATCGCAGTCAAGTTTGAATTGTACACTGCTAGCTTGGTACAGCACGGAAACAGGCCATTCAGGCAGCCCGGCCAGGTTCCCTAAACTAAACTAGCCCCATTTTCCTGTGTTTGTTCCATATTCTTCTGGACGTTTTCTATCCATGTAACTGTCCAAAAGTCTTTTAGATGTTATAATTGTACCAGCCAACGCCTTTCCTCTCACATCTCATTCCGTGTGAGCCAAACACACTTTGTGAAAAAAGTTGCCCCTCAGATCCCTTTTAAATCGTTTCCCCTTACCTTAAATGTAATTTACACTGTAGAATCTTTATGACTGCAAAGTTATTAAAAGTTGAGAGGTACTTAGAAGCAGCATAATAACATTCATAGTTTAGTCAGTGAATGGAAGCAAATAAATTCAAGATATTGTGAACATTACAATGAACAACGGATACAAGTTGAGAAAATGTTGGATTGAAAAATAATTCAGTAGACACTTAGATATTTTCTAATCAACTCTGATGTGCTTTGACACATCTCTGTTGAAGTTTAGAATTGAATCCATACCTCCTGGTCTTTCAGTACAGACATGACCAGAGCCCTACATAATGTTCCTATGCAAGAAGGGCAGGACTATAATCACAGCTGCAAATGTGTTGCTGGTCAAAGCACAGCAGGCCAGGCAGCATCTCAGGAATAGAGAATTCGACGTTTCGAGCATAAGCCCTTCATCAGGAATAAGAGAGAGAGAGCCAAGCAGGCTAAGATAAAAGGTAGGGAGGAGGGACTAGGGGGAGGGGCGATGGAGGTGGGATAGGTGGAAGGAGATGACCTGGGGGGTGCAGTGAGAGAGGGACTCACTGAAATCCTTGTAGAGGGAGGAAGAGAGCTTCTTCAAGGAAGGCATCCTTGTAAGAGGATTCGCAGTAGGTTAAAATCTTCGAGTAAAAAATGAGGTCTGCAGATGCTGGAGATCACAGCTGCAAATGTGTTGCTGGTCAAAGCACAGCAGGCCAGGCAGCATCTCAGGAATAGAGAATTCGACGTTTCGAGCATAAGCCCTTCATCAGGAATAAGAGAGAGAGAGCCAAGCACTTACGATGGTTACTCACAGGGAAAACTGCTCGAATATTTATTGTGATAATCAGACCGGGTTGTATTCGACAATTCCAGTGTGTAATGGACTGATAAAAGGAATTAGTAATTCATAAAAATGTTGGAACGAAGCGACAATGATCTTTAACAGATATAAATCTCATGATAATCAAGTAATTAAATATGTTTGAAGCAGTCATTTATGTACTCAAAATTAAACTGCTTTGTAATGCTCATGACTTGGAAGTAAAGCATTAGTCATTCAATGTGACTATTAATCGAAAGATAATTTCCCTCATTTTCACAAAATTGTGATTTCTAAGAATTCAAGATTTATTGTAAAAGAATAGAGCAAACATTTGTTAATTCTGGTTTGTATACACAAGAAACACGTGAAATTAATACAATGTTTAACATGAAAAATACTTAGCTCTTATTGTAATAATTAGAAATATAGAAATGTTAGCATTGAAATGAAATACAATTAATACAAGGACGCAAAAAACTGTGGATACTGGAAATCAGACACAAAAATAGCTGATAACAAATTTAAGAATGATGAGAAACCCTTACTGCAATGTAATTGTACAATATGTTGGAAAGAACTGAAATATTGATGTGAAAACTAGTTAGTCATCTCTTAATTGATAAGACTGATTAATGATCATTTAATTAAAATGAGAATTCAAATGAAAGAGAATGAGATAGTTACTATGAGTGTTGGGTGAGAAAACTTTGCTTGATTGCAGGTGTGTTGACCTGAAACGAGTGTAAATATTTCATCATGATACTGGCACTAAGAAATAATAGATTCAACTCTCATGACGGTGTGATAATTGAAATTACAATTAAAGAATAATTAATGTTGGAACTAAACACTTAAAACGATTCAATATTTTCACAGCAGTTTGTACTAGATATTCAATAAGATCAGTAAACTGAGAATTAAAATATTGGGTTAATTTCAAAACAAAAATCACACCTTCAGAGATTATTCATCAGAATAGTTTTGTCATTGAAAGAAACCTCATTTATTCAAGAATTCTGCATTTTCCTTATTTTCTGTCTTTTTCCCACAGGGATCTGCACTGGAACCCTTCTGTTTGCGGGACAAATATATATAAGTGACATGGATTAAAATCTAATTTGGTGAGTTAATAAGTTTGCAGACGATACAAAGTTCAGTGCAGCTGTGGATAATGTAGAGGGTTGTCAAAGAATGCAGCAGGAAAAAGATAAATTGCAGATATGGGCAGAGAAATTAAAGGCAAAGTTTAATCCATACAACTGTGAGGTGTCTCACTTTGGGAGCTCAAATATTAAGGAAAAGTAGGTAATGGCAGGACCCTGAACAGCTTTGTTGTTCAAAGGGATCTTGGCGTTCAAGACCATGGCTCCCTGAAAGTGACCATGCAAGTAGATAGGGTGGTCAGGAAGGCAAATGGCATGCTTGCCTTTATTGGTCAGGGAACTGGTTACACGAGTCAGGATGGCATGTTGCAACTTTATAAGACTTTGGTTAAGGCATACTTAAAGTATTGTATTCACTCCTATTCGCCACATTATAGGACGGGTATGGTGGCTTTGGAGAGGGTACAGAGGGCATTTACCAGGATGCTGCCTGGATTTGGAGACGTGAGAAAAACTCAGGTTGCTTTTTTGTGGAGTAGCGGAGGATGGAGGAAGAATTGATGCAAGTCTATACAATCAGGAGATACGTAAATAGGGTTGCCAGTCAAAATGTTTTTCCCAGAGTTGAAATGTCAAAAGTATGTGACATGCGTTTAAGGTTAGGGGAGACAGTTCAAGGGGCATGTGAGGGGCTATTTGTTTTTTACAAAGGGAGTGGTAGGTGTCTGGAATGAACTTCCAGGGTTGGTGGTAGAGGCAGATACATTAGGGCTTTTTAAATGTTCATTTAGATAATTTGGAAGGATATGGACCAAGGGTAGACCGAAGGGGTGAGTTTATTTTGCATTATGTTCCGCACAACGTTATGGGCCAAAGGGCCCATTCCTGTGTTGCACAGATCTTTGAGAGAAAACTCATGTCTAACACATATGACATTTAATCTAATCAATATTTAGTCACTGGTGTCAAAAATAGGAATAAAATAAGTAGAGAATGAACTTGACTCTAATCTAAAGATATATTTTATCATTTGGTATTGCTTTGGTATTTTTTTCTGAATTATCAGCTTTGATGGAGATGTGTTGAAAATGTTTGCAGTTACTGATCTGCTGAACCAAAATGACCCCTTTTAAACTGATGATTGGACTAGAAACCTTTTAGAAAACTTGAAAATATTCGGTAAGGTGAGATGCACATCATAATTTAATCCTATATTTCTTATTGACAATACTCCAATAAAACTTTTTTTTTACGTCTATACCAAAAAGATTGATTTTCCATCCCATGCTCATTGGAAATATCTGAATGCCACTCATTTCAACAATCAAAGTAACCATAGCCTCATCGATTCAGAGATATCTAATGACATTTCACCAATAATTACTGTTTATTTTAGAACATTGTATGTTCAAACAGCAATGTGAGATTTCTCTTTAATATTCAGTTCACTGACAGCATATTAATAATTTAGTTATTGCTAATATCTAATAACTGATCAATCCAGTAAGGGATAGAAAAGTGGAATTATGGCTCAGTACATCAACTGATGGAAAGATATTGCAGTGTTCACTCTCCCAATTATTGTGAATATCGATGTATATTTTGATTTGATTTGATTACATTTTTCTTCAACGTGAAGGCTTATTGTATTTCTGATCTCAGCAAGGGTTAAATATTTTAAAGCTAAAAATATTCAAATTTGTGACTTTTTTTTGTAAACACGAGAAAAAAACGTACATGTGTTTGTTCTTCCCTTTATCAATCAGAGTACATTTTGAATTGTTGGAAGTTGTACATTTGTGGAAGGAAGGGGAGCTGCCTGCAGCTGAATAGTCACAGTGAATAATTTTTGTTTTGGTGATTCCACCTGGTTCTAAGCATTCTAATTATCTTTTCATTATCAGAAAAATTGCTTTAAACATATTCAGCAGTTGTATTTTTCATGAATTTACAATAAGCGCCTGATATGTCTATTTATTTGTCCTTCAATTGTCACGATAGTAATTTTTACGTAAGAGCCTATATACTTAGTACCATCATTATTGTGAATTACCATTTCATTCTCAGTCCATTGCATAGAAACAGTCGAATTAATTCCCAGCCCAATTATAGGAGTGGACACTGGTTAGTTTTCATTTGAGTAATCACAATTAATTATAATCCCACCCTTCCTTGGTGGGAACATAATGAAAGGAACCTGTGGAACTCCAGTAGAGTGTCTCCCACGAGACCAGGAAGTGTGCGTTGAGTTCAACAGAGATGCACCAAAACAGCTTCGAATGGTGATTAGAAAATATCTAAGCAGAGTTTGAATTGCTTTTCAATCCAATTTTGGATTTGCTCTGTCTGTTGTTCATTCCAATAATCACAGATTCTGCAATTTATTATCTTCAGTCATTAATAAATGTATGTATCACATTACATTGTCTCTAAATTTTAGATTTGAGGACACTGTAGTTTTTCAAATTTAAAATATCTAACTAATGACATTCATTTTATTTAATCAAAATACCTTACTACTTTTACTTATCTCATTTTGTGTATGATGGCTTCAATGCATTTTGCTAAGCAATTCTACGAAACATAAAGATTTTGTTGACTTTAAATAGTATCTTTAGCACTCGCTTATCAATCTATTCCTAAATCAAAGAATCATAGCGTCATAGAAACCATACAGTGTTGAAACAGGATACTTGGCTCAACAAGTCCACACTGACGCACTGAAGAGTAACCCACCCAGACAGACACATTCCCTTACTCTATTACTCGACATTTCTCCTGACTAATGCACCTAACCTACACATCCGTGAACACTATGGGCAATTTGGCATGGCCAACTCACCTAACCTGTAGACTTGGATACTATGACAATGTTATTGAAATCAATGCTCACACAAAACACTATTCATAAAGCCAGACAATGGTCTCATGATCATTTAATTACTGTTCAGTGGAATAATCTGAGTAACTGTCTTATTGTTCCTGAGATCAATCACCACAGTAAGCATCTGATTATCATTCCCTCCAGTAAATACAATGAGTGTCTTCTGAAATTTCTGTTCTGTAATTATCCAAGATACGTATTGCGTACAGCAGTGTTTATTCTTCATTACGAGTGGCCAAGGATTCTAACAGCCATTGATCTTGATCTTATTGTTACTGAGTGCAGTCACCACAGTAAACATTTGGTTATAATTCTTGCCAATAAATACAAGAGCTATCCTCTTACTTTTCAGCCCCGCAATTATACATGATACTTGTTACTCAAAGTAGTATTTATTCTTTATTACGATTGGCCAAGAGCACTAACAGCAAGACTTGTCAATAGTCCTGGTTTGTACATGTTTTCAAACAGGTTTTCAGTCCAATTATTTCAAAAAAAGAGTCATTTGACTTAGTTCAAATGTAGATGTAAACATTTTCGGATCATTTCCATTCAAAGTATTTATTTGCTTATTCGGATCAAACTTGAATTTGCTTCTGTAAATTCCATTTACTGTGTTTTCCATTCGTGGAAGGACTCGTTAATTGGTCCTCATTTTCATCTTAAATCTGATGCAAATTTGAAATACTGATTACAGTGAAAATTATATGAATGGTGGGCGGCATGGTGGCACTGCTGCCTCACAGCGCCAGGGGCCCTGGTTCAATTTCCACCTCAGGCAACTGTCTGTGTGAAATTTGCACATTCTCTCCCGTGTCTGTGTGGGTTTCTTCCGGGTGCTCCGGTTTCCTCCCGCAGTCCAAAAAATGGACAGGTTAGGTGAATTGGCCATACTAAATTGCCCGTAGTTTTAGGTGAACGGGTAAATGTAGGGAAATGAGTCTGGGTGGGTTGCTCTTCGGAGGGTCGGTGTGGACTTGTTGGGCCAAAGGGCCCGTTTCCACACTGTAAGTAATCTTATCTAATCCAATCTATAAATGTGTGGTCTCTAAAAGAAAGCCATGGAAGGCTAGATAGAATTCTTGAGCAGCCTGCATATTTGAATGAAAAAAACAATTCCTTCCAAAAAAACAAAGTTAAGAAATCACACTAAACCAGGTTATAGTCCAACTGGTTTATTTGGAAGCGCTAGCTTTCGGAGTGCTGCTCCTTCAACCAACTGATGAATTGTTGGTTCATAACCTGGTGGTGCTTGATTTTTCAAACTTTGTACAGCCCAATCCAACACTGGCACCACCAAATCATTCCAAAAACACTCTACGTATGTACCTTTCAACAATTCAATAATCCTGCAACAGGATTACAATTCTCAGTTTATCTATTTTAATAAATATCTAATCAATATCTAACAACTACTGGAAAACATTAATCATTTTATCTGTTAAAACACAAAATTTAATTATCAGTTCATTGTTATCACGGTATGTGAACTATATTTTCACTCTCCAGTGATGTGAAGTGAGTCATGGACAGAAATTATACATTCGAAATTCACCTACAGCCAGATAAATCAGGACAAACACAAAATTAATCAAACTAAGTCAAACAGCAGCGAGAATCAATCAGTTCCAGGATGACCCAAATTTTCTTACACCTTGACTTCCAGCCAATGCCTGAGCATTATATATCTCTCTTGAAATGTCAACAATGAAGGGTTTTTGCACCAACACATTGAATGCTTTGAATCCAGCTAATGACCACATTCAGACATTTGTCACAAAACTATTAATCATTGGGTGGCACGGTGGCACAGTGGTTAGCACTGCTGCCTCACAGTGCCAGAGACCCGGGTTCAGTACCCGCCTCAGGTGACTGTGTAGAGCTTGCACATTCTCCCAGTGTCTGCATGGGTTTCCTCCGGGTGCTCCGGTTTCCTCCCACAATCCAAAAATGTGCAGGTTAGGTGAATTGGCCATGCTAAATTGCCCATAGTGTTAGGTGAAGGAGTAAATGTAGGGGAATGGGTCTGGGTGGGTTGCGCTTCAGTAGGTCCGTGTGGACATGTTGGGCCAAAGGGCCTGTTTCCACACTGTAAGTAATCTAATCATTTTCCAAATCATTGAAAATGTATCAAAGGTCTTGAAATCAAAGTAATCACTGCACATAAAGCCATAAGATGGTCTTCAAGGCCACCTGATAATTGTTCAGTGAAAAACCTTTTGTCAGTATCATATTGTTCTCAGGATAAGTAAACACAGCAGACATCACGCTATCACATCATCCCAAAGGTATGCAAGATATACCTTCTTATAATTTACACACAACATGTTCCCATGCCAATAAGCACACTTCATTATTTGTGACTGAGGACGCTGATAGTAGCATGTATTGAGATGAAGGAATTCCTAAATATAGGCGAGTTTTCTGATAAGTTCCCTCCAGTCATCATGTTAAGAAAATGTAATTGTGGCTAAGTACATTGTGAACAGATCCCCATTAAACCTTTTCACATGTTTACTCAGAGACACGATTGAAACATTTCCTCCATAAATGCTGTTGACTGTATTTCGCTATAATAACTATGTTCCTTATTGATTTATTTTCTTTGTAATGCTGACACAAATGTCTGAATATTGATGACATGGAGAATTGAATCGATTATGTATTGTATTTCTACAGAAGAAAAGCTGAGACAGCAAGTACAGATTGCAGGAGTATCTGAGAATGTTGAATGACAAAACAGTTCTGATCAATAATCACTGCATATCGAATGTATTTTCCAAACCATCATGCCAGCTTTCTAGTTCTCAGCTCACTGATACTAATTACTGTGTCATCGATATCAGAGCAAACTCGTTTGGAAATATTGAATCATTTAATGTGTCAGCATTCTAAAATAAATTACCAATTCATTGTTAGACCAACATCACACAATCATTCTGTTTAAGTTTCGGAACAAATATCATGAGATTCACATTTCAATTTAAACCATTATTTCTTAGTGCCAATTTTACAAAGGAAAATGGATCTTTTTTCCAGGTCAACACAACCATGAACCAAGCAATGATTCCTCATCCAACACTCACAGGAAATATCTGATGCCTTCTCATTTGAATGTTCACAGAAATCATTGGATTAATATTCGGCATTACAAATGAAGATACGTCTAATTGTTTTAGACTCCAATAATTAATGTTCATTTCTACATGTTACAGATAGCAATATGAAGTTTCTAATTATTTTAAGTTTGCAGTGACCTGTTTTAAGACAAATTTTTCCTTATATCTAATATTTAATCACTGATGAAATCCCATACATTTGGCTTTAAGTGTGGAATTAAGTCTCAGTGACGTAGGCATATTGCACGGTATTGTTCCCTAATGGTAGCGAATGCAGATTTTATTTTAATACTGAAATCCTGGTTGATTTGCTGTTGTAGGGGTGCCCCGCCCCATCTGGAATAGAATGGCCTATGTTGGCTCATACGAAATGTCCGACAAACAAAAAGACGCAACCTGCCTTAGAATTAAAACACAAGATGGTGGAGGAGAGATAAACTTCCAGTCTGTTCCAATCTTGATGAAAGAAAATAATCTTTTGCAAAATCCTACTCCATGTCCATAAGTATGCCAGTCCAGACATTTATATTCCAGACAGTAATAGGAACATGCCAGATACAGAAAAACGACCAACCCTGACCTTCATTAATGAAAGAATAATTGCCCCAGTGAATGAATAAACACCAGCTGCAGGATACAGCCCAGTTAACTTTCACAGCAGCTATCAGGGCAACAGACAGGGTTCATTTGTCAGAAAGAATTACTATTTTAAAGTTGCTCAGAACATGAAAAAAAACTTCTAATTGCAGATTCGTGAGAATTGTGAACAAGGCAGAGTGTGAGGCTGGAAGGAGTGTAATAATTAACTTTGTAAACTGAAGAAATAAGATACATTGAGAGATACCAATGCCAGGAGATTTTAGGACCTTTTAAACATCATGAAACAATAGGAAGCTGGGGCTATCCATAACAATGTCCATCTGAGATTAGGTGTTCTACAGGATCGGGTGTCTGTATAAGGAGGGAAGGACTGTAACCACATTGATGTGGCCATTGTAATGCAGCAAGTGTGTACAATTACTGCTTCTAACTGTACACGTTACAGTGTGTCATGGACCTACATTCTGAGGTTGGCCTTGGGGGATGATCCCTGCAAGGCATTCAAAAAGGTCCCCCACAGTAGGCTATTGTACAAACTGCAGAGGAATGGGATTGTGGGAGATACAGCAGTTTGGATCAGTAATTGGCTTGCTGAAAGAAGACAGAGGGTGGTGGTTGATGGGAAATGTTCATCCTGGAGTCCAGTTACCAGTGGTGTACTGCAAGGGTCGGTGTTGGGTCCACTGCTGTTCGTCGTTTTTATAAACAACCTGGATGATGGAGTAGAAGGGTGGGTTAGTAAATTTGCAGATGACACTAAGGTCAATGGAGTTGTGGATCATGAGGAAGGATGTTGTAAGTTACAGAGAGACATAGATAAGCTTCAAAGCTAGGCTGAGAGGTGGCAAATGGAATTTAATATGGACAAGTGTGAGGTGATTCCCTTTGGTTGGAGTAACTGTAATGCAAAGTACTGGGCTAATGGTAAGATTCTTGGTAGTGTAGATGAGTGGAGCGATCCCGGTGTCCAGCTACACAGATCCATGAAATTTGCCACGTAGGTTGACAGGCTTGTTAAGAAGGCATACAGTGTTTTAGCTTTTATTAATAGAGGGATCGAGTTCTGGAACCATGAGGTCATGCTGCAGCTGTACAAAGCTCTGGTACGGCCACACTTGGAGTATTGTGTACAATACTGGTCACCGCATTATAAGCAGGATGTGGAATCTTTGGAAAGGGTGCAGAGGAGATTTACTAGGATGGTATGGAGGGAAGGTCTTATGAGGAAAGGCTGAGGGACTTGAGGCTGTTTTCATTGGAGAGAAGAAGGTTGAGAGGTGACTTAATAGAGACATATAAGATAATCAGAGGTTTAGATAGGGTGGACAGGGAGAGCGTTTTTCCAAGTAGAGTGATGGGGAGTACAAGGGGGGATAACTTTAAATTGAGGGGTGATAGATATAGGACAGATGTGAGAGGTAGTTTCTTTACTCAGAGTGTAGTAAGGGTATGGAATGTTTTTTTGCCACCTCCAAGCGGACGCCACCACCAGGGATATATTTCCATCCCCTCCCCTATCAGTGTTCCGAAAAGACCACTCCCTCCGTGACTCCCTCGTCAGGTCCACACCCCCCACCACCCAACCTCCACTCCCGGCACCTTCCCCTGAAACCGCAAGAAATGCAAATCGTGTGCCCACACCTCCCCCCTTACTTCCCTCCAAGGCCCCGAGGGATCCTTCCATATCCACCACAAATTCACCTGCACCTCCACATACATCATTTATTGCATCCACTGCACCCGATGTGGCCTCCTCTATATTGGGGAGACAGGCCGCCTACTTGCAGAATATTTCAGAGAACACCTCTGGGACACCCGGACCAACCAACCCAACCACCCCGTGACTCAACACTTCAACTCCCCCTCCCACTCCACCAAGGACATGCAGGTCCTTTGACTCCTCCAACGCCAGACCATTGCAACACGACGGTTAGAGGAAGAGCGCCACATCTTCCGCCTAGGAACCCTCCAACCACAAGGGATGAACTCAGATTTCTCCAGTTTCCTCAGTTCCCCTACCCCCACCTTGTCTCAGTCAAATCCCTCAAAATCAACACCCCTTCCTAACCTGCAATCTTTTTCCTAACCTCTCCGCCCACACCCCACTCCAGCCTTATACCCTCACCTTGACCTCCTTCCACCTATCGCATTTCCAACGCCCCTCCCCCAAGTCCCTCCTCCCTATCTTAGCCTGCTGGACACACTTTCCTCATTCCTGAAGAAGGGCTTATGCCCGAAACGTCGATTCTCCTGTTCCTTGGATGCTGCCTGACCTGCTGCACTTTTCCAGCAACACATTTTCAGCTCTGATCTCCAGCATCTGCAGTCCTCACTTACTCCTATGGAATGCTTTGCCTGCAACTGTAGTAGATTCGCCAACTTTAAGTACATTTAAGTTGTCATTGGACAAGCATATGGATGTACATGGAATAGTGTAGATTGGATGGGCTTCAGATTGGTATGACAGATCGGCGCAGCATCGAGGGCCGGAGGGCCTGTACTGCGCTGTAATATTCTATGTTCTATGTTAACTGGTTGCAGCATAGATAAACATCTCCCACTTCCCAGAGTTCTGCCTGCCTTGTGAGTCTTCATTCAGTGGAAAACACTCCTGCAGCTATGATGACACGTCAATTCAATACAAACACTTACTTTGTGTGAAATTATTACTTTCAGAGCAATATAATTTCCATGTTAAAATTGTTTTACTTTTTATGTGTGCAAGAAAACAATATAGGTACATCCATTTGTTCTTTAGTTCAACTAACACTAAATTTTAATTTATTGGAAACACTATACTGGGGTGAAAAGAACGATTCTTCAGCTCAAATCTCACATTAAATGGCTGTTTCTATTTTTCAAATCCTATGACCTTCAAAACAATATTTATTTAATTTCATAAGAAGAAAAAAAACCGCTTTTGAAATGTTGAGATAGTTTCTTTTTCTTCCAACATTAATTTTCAATGAACAATAATCCCACAATTATCAGTCATTTGGTACAAAATGACTTCTGGGACCAAACGTCATTAACACGACCTTTCCTTCACAATAATACTCACTTTCCTGGCCTAATTATTGTCTTCCTAATTCTGACATAAATGTCTAAACATTTGTCATGGTAAAAATTACATTAATTAAATAGACATGACTCTACAAAAAAAATCAATTGTTGCTGAGTGTTTTTTAATTATTAAAGCCACCTTTTACATTTTAGATTTCAGTTTATTAGTATTAATGAATATACAATCGACATCAGAGCAAAGTGCATTCAAAATATTAAGTCAATTTATCCATCAGGATTTTAGAAACAATTATCAATTACAGTAATTACACAACACTTTAGCTTAGAATTTGTAACAAGCATGTGATTGTCGCCTTGCCCATTATGGTTGGGAACATTATGAAGGAATCTTGTGCAGCTCTGTTACTGTCTCTGCTACCACACCAGTAGGCATAGTTTCAATTCCCACCTTGTACAGAATTCTGATTCGAAAATATCTAAGAATCAATTGAATTGCCTTTCAAATCAATATTCGATATGCTTCCATCTGTTGTTAATTCCAATAATCACAGTATTTGTTATTTACTTTCTTCAGGTCACTAATAACAGAATGTATCTAGTTCCACTCAATCAATATTCCTTGGAAAATATTTGAGAATGTTGCAGTCATAAAGATGAAATATATGAAGGAATTATATTCATTGATTTTGTTTTGTTCTGAAGAGCTTAGTTCGGACAACACATAGAACTTGATGCTCCAGTACTACAAATATTAGAAAATAATATTGTTCTTCTTCAGTAAAATAAACAAATGCCACTTGCTATCATTTATCAATTTTTAGTTATTGATCTGTTTGTGAATTGTGTGAAATGTTTAGTTTTCCACTCACCTATTTATGTTGAATGTAAGATTGAAATGCTGTGAAAATATCAGGGTGTGTTCATTTGAAAATTGACTTTACATATTTCTCACTTACCTCATTTATTGCATGATGTCTTAAGTGTGTTTTGCTCAGCAATTCTAGTAAATATTTAAAAATGTCTAATCTTAAATAAGATCCTTCACACCCAAATATCAGTCTGTTCCTAATTCATGTAAATACTTCAATTTTATTGAAATCAATGTTAACACAAAACAGTGCACATAAAGCAACACAAAGTTCCTTATCACCACCTGATTACTGAGTAAATACCTTATTGTTCCTGAGACTAATAACAACAGTAAGCATTTGTCTACCAATCCCTGCAGTAGGTGCAATTGATATCTTATATTTCAGTCCAGTCGTCAACGATGATTTATATTGTTTAAACCAATAATTCAACTTTATCGTGGACATTGACTGTAATACAAGAACATTGGGAACAAAAGTTTTGTCATTCTAACAAGTTTTAAGCTTTTTGTTGTGTGCAGCAGACAATTCAAATTATAACCATTTTTGTTGCAAATTCAACAAACGCTTCATTTCAAATTCGTGAAATTCCTACATTTTTGCAAAAAGGTATGTTTCATATTAAAGGACTGCTTTTTCAAATCATGTGTGCTACAAAATGATTATTGCTTTCATTTCATTGTAAGAAAAGAACAGCTTTGATCAGGTCGATTGTTTTTTGTCGTTTCTATTCCGACGTTATTCATCATTGTACAATAATGACAAAATTATTAAAATTGCTTTATATACCACATGTTGTTGACTACATTCTTTGTTCAATTTCCTGTTTACTTTCATGATCTACTAATTCTCTTCCTAATTCTAACACAAATGTTTAAACATTCATCATCATATTAATCATATAAATCAATGTAACACATCTCTACAAGGAGTTCAGTGGATGGAAATTCACAATTCTTGTAGAATGTATATTTTTGTGTTAAAAAAGAAGAATCTTGTTCAATAATCACTGCATGGCTCATTGTTTTCTTCAGTCCATAAAACTACGTCCTATTACTCAGGTTACTGATCTTAATAAATATTCAATCAACATCACAGCAAAGTGCTTTTGAAATATTGAATCGTTTTACTTCTTCATGTCCAACACTAATTATCAAGACATTGTCATTTCAATAATGGCACAATTTTTAAGAAAGCCTTTTGAACAAATATAGTAAGATTCACATTTAAATTTAATCCATTGTTTCTTAGTACTAATACTACAGTGTGAAAATGCATTTATTTTGCAGGTCACCTATCTCACAACAGAACCAATGACTTCCCATCCAACATCATTGCAAATATCTGATGTTTGCTCATTAGAATGATCAGCCTTAATCTCAGCTTTAAAATACAGGGAACTGTAATTACTTTTCACTGAATTAATTCCAGTTCATTTCCAGACATCGCTCAGTCCCATAGCAAATTGAGGTTTCTCGTTATTACTTAATACATTGATAGACTTTGATGATTTAATTGTTGTTATCTAATAATTTTTAATATTCATTCAATCCAGTATATTGTGCAAATGTGGAATTACGGCACAGTACGTGAACTACTGTAAAGATTTTGCAGGGTACAATGTCACAATCATTGTTAATATCAATTTTTATTTTACCTGTGGAAACATAGTTGAATTCATTTAATTATATTTCACTTCAATGCTAAGATTTATCATGTTTGGAATCACAATAAGACTTAAGGATTTTTCATGCAACAAAGTCAAATGATAAACAATTAACATCTCTTTATTGTTTCATTCAAAAATAACAATAAATTGTGGATTTTTGTAAGTTATATATTTTTGGAAAGAAGGAATGTTGTCTTCAGTCGAATGCTCGCATGGAATCACTAATTCACAGTATCTGCTGTTTATTCTCTTCCAGTTCTCAAGAAAAGAAATTAACTAGTTCTGCTGGTTCTAAATTCGTGGAAAATATTTGAGAATGTTGTGGTCTTAAAGGTGAAAGGGCTAAGTGATCGTAAGTGATCAGGTTTTTTTGTTCAAAAGAGCTTGATTCAAACATTTCGAACACATACATTGTCATTCTGCAGTATTTCAAACGTGTAAAACAAGTCGCTTTCTTCATTTGTAAAATAAATATATGCCACTTCCAATTATTCATTAGTCAGCTAATTACCTACGTTTGTTATTAAAAATTGCAATTCGTCTAAATATTGTTATGACCTTTGATCAAATTAAATTTCTAATCAATGTTCATTCGTGAATTTTCTTTTTTGTTGTTTTCCTTTCACCTATTCATATTGAATGTAAATTTGACATGCTTTGACAATATCGGAGTGTGTTCATTTGAAATATGTCTTTGGTGGTGCTGGAATAGCACAGTATGTCAAGCAGCATCTGAGAAGCAGCAGAAACCACGTTTCAGGCATAAGCCTTCATCATCTTATTGAATTCTTTGAGGTGGTGACCAAGCATGTGGATGAGGCTAGAGCAGTGGATGTAGTGCACATGGATTTTAATAAGACATTTGATAAGGTTCCCATGGTAGGCTTATGCAGAAAGTCAGGAGGCATGGGATAGAGGGAAATTTGGCCAGTTGGATAGAAAACTGGCTAACTGGTCAAAGTCAGAGAGTGGTGGTAGATGGTAAATATTCAGCCTGGAGCCCAGTTACAAGTGGAGTTCCGCAGGGATCAGTTCTGGGTCCTCAGCTGTTTGTAATTTTTATTAATGACTTGGAAGAGGGAGTCAAAAGGTGAGTCAGTCAATTTGCAGATGATACGAAGATTGGTGGAGTTGTGGATAGTGAGGAGGGCTGTTGTCGGCTGCAAAGGGACTTAGATATGATGCAGAGCTGGGCTGAGGAGTGGCAGATGGAGTTCAACCCTGTCAAGTGTGAGGTTGTCCATTTTGGAAGGACAAGTAAGAATGCGGTATACCGGGTTAACAGTAGGGTTCTTAGTAAGGTGGAGGAGCAGAGGGATCTTGGGGTGTATGTTCATAGATCTTTGAAAGTTGCCACTCAGGTGGATAGAGCTTGTAAGAAGGCCTATGGTGTATTAGCATTCATTAGCAGAGGGCTTGAATTCAAGAGTCGTGAAGTGATGTTGTAGCTGTACAGGACCTTGGTTAGGCCACATTTGGAATACTGTGTGCAGTTCCGATCGCCTCACTTTAGGAAAGATGTGGAAGCTTTGGAGAGGGTGCAGAGAAGATTTACCAGGATGTTGCCTGGAATGGAGAATAGGTTGTACGAGGATAGGTTGAGAGTGCTAAGCCTTTTCTCATTGGAACGGCAAAGGATGAGGGGTGACTTGATAGAGGTTTATAAGATGATCAGAGGAATAGACAGAGTAGACAGTCAGAGACTTTTTCCCCAGGTACAACAGAGTGTTACAAGGGGACATAAATTTAAGGTGAAGGGTGGAAGGTATAGGGGAGATGTTAGGGGTGGGTTCTTTACGCAGAGAGTAGTGGGTGCATGGAATGCGCTGCCTGTGGGAGTGGTAGAGTCAGAATCATTGGTGACCTTTAAGCAGCAATTGGATAGGTACATGGATAGGTGCTTAAGCTAGGACAAATGTTCGGCACAACATCGTGGGCCAAAGGGCCTGTTCTGTGCTGTATTGTTCTATGTTCTATGTTCTATCATGAATCTCCAGCTCCATGGATGCTGCCTGGTCGGCTGTACTTTTCCACCACCACACTTGCGACATAAGAAAAAAATGTCTGCTTATTTGGAGCAAATACTCTCTGTTTCCTCGGTAATATAAATTTACTGTGCTTTCTATTCACTCAAGTTCTCATTTTCATAGCTCCTCGTTTACTTCTTAATCCGATACAAATCTCAAAACTCCGGGCATAATAAAAGCGATATGAATTATAAATTAGTATCTGGACAAGAGAACCAATGAACAGCTACATAGACCACTTGAACATCCGAGATATTTGAATGAAAAAGCAATGCCTTCCAAAAAAATCTCTGCACGTCTGTCTCCTTTTTCAATTCAATAATCCTGCAAATAGCTTATAATTGTCAGTTGATCTCTCTTAATGAGTATCTAATCAATGTCATTGTAAACCACTGAAAACATTGAAACTTTCATTTGTTAAAATGCAAAGATTCATTCTCAATTCGTTATTAAAACAATAAGTGAACCATATTTTACCTCTCCACTAAGGTCAAGTGACCTGTCGCCCATAATTGAACATTCTAAATATTCCTAAAGCTTGAGAAATCAGAGCTAAAAACATCAAACTAAAGCAAGCATTAGACAAAATAACCAGTTCCAATAAACAGTGGAAAGCCCGGTTAAAGAGCTCACAACGTTTCTGGAGATCCCGTCACAAACAGCCCGAGAGTTGAGCTTTGGAGAGTTTTCAGCAGACTTCCTGGCACCTTAACTTGCAGCCAGTGCCTGAGCGTTATGCACCTCGGTTGAGAATGACGACAAGTGAAGGGTGTTGCACGAAACCCATTGAATGCTTAGAATCCAGAATTTTGGTAAAATGTTGTGAAACATTTCCCAGATCATGGAAATCAGCTCAACATTATTGAAATCAAAGTAGTCGGAATTGTCTTCAAGACCACCTCATTGCTGTTCAGTGAAAAACACTTTGGACGTGCCTTATTGTTCTCAGGATGAATAATCACAGCAAACATCACAGTCTCACTGGATCCAAAGATATGTAACAGACACCTTATTATAATTTACACACTATATCTTACCCAGACCAATGATGACACCTTATTACTTCTGACTGAAGTTTTTACTCGTAACATGTATCGAGATGAAGCAAGTCTTAAATATAGGAATCTTTTTCTGATAGGTTTCTAATCCAAAAATTATGATAAAAATGTGGTTGTGGCTCATTACATTGTCAACAGATCCCCATTAAACGTATTTATCTGTTTATTCAGAGACAATATTAAAACAAATACCTTGATAAATGCTGTTGACTGTATGTTTCTGTGAAAATAAATCTTCCTTATTGACTTATTTTCGTTATAATTCTGACACATATGTCTAAATATTGATGATATGAAAAATTGCATAAATTAAATACAATGCAGAATTTGTTCTTAATATATATTATATTTCTCCAGAAGAAAAACTAAGAAACCAAGTACAGAAATCTTGAAGATCTGCGAATTTTGAATGACAAACCATTTCTGATCAACGTTCATTGAATGTCTAATGTCTTGCCACATCATCAAGCCAGAATTTGTATTCTCAGCTGACAGATTAAGAAATATCTAGTCAACATCAGAGCAAACCCGTTTGGAAATATTGAATCATTCACTTTTGCCAAAGTTCTAAAATTAATTATCAATTCATTGTCTCTCCAAAAATCTCACAGTAAATCAGTTTAGGTTTTGTAACAAACATCGTCTAATTCACATTTTAATTTAATCCATTATTTCTTAGTGCCAATATTAAAAAGAAATAATAGTTCTCTCATTCCAGGTCAACACAAACACAAACTAACTAATGATTCCCCATCCAACACTCCCAGGTAATGTCTGTTCCTTTCTAATTTGAATGTTCACAGAAATCATTGGATTAATATTCGGCCTTACATATTAAGTGATGTCTGATTTTTTTTTTGAATTTAGATTACTTACAGTGTGGAAACAGGCTCTTCGGCCCAACAAGTCCACACCGACCCGCCAAAGCACAATACATCCAGACCCATTCCCCTACATTTACCCCTGCCTCTAACACTACAGGCAAGTTAGCATAGCCCATTCACCTAACCTGCACATTTTTGGACTATGGGAGGAAAGCCACGCAGACACGGGGAGAATGTGCAAATTCCACACAGTCAGTCGCCTGAGGTGGTAGTCATGATAGTCATTAATTTTCTCTTGTTCTGTAGATGTTAGTTGAAACAACACATAGAATTTTATGTTCCAGTGCTATAAATATGAGAAAAGAGCAATTAATTCTTCAGTAAAATAAACAAATGTCACATGATATTATTTATCATTTTTTTTAAATTACTGGTCAGTTTATGAATTGTGTGAGATTTGATTTTAGCTTTCCAGTCATTTATTTATATTGAATGTGACATTGAAATGGTGTGAAAATATCAGGTTGTGTTCATTTGAAAGTTGGATTTGCCAACTCTCACTTATCCCATTGATTGCATGATGGTTTAAGAACGTTTCACTCAGCAATCGTAGTAAATATAAAAAAAAATGTCAGATTTTAAATCAGATCATTCGAACCCAATTATCGATCTGTTCCTAATTCATGCAAATATCTCAATTTCATCGAACCCAATGTTCACGCTAAACAATACACATAAAGCAACACAAAGACTTCCATCACCATCTGATTATTGTTCAGTAGAATAACCTGAGTAAGTACCTTATTGCTCCTGAAACCAATGACAACAGTAACCATTTGTTTACTATTCCATGCAACAAGTGCAATTGATATCTTCTATTTCAGTTCAGGAGTTACAGATGATTTATGTTGCTTAAAACAATGCTTCTACTTTATCACGGATATTGACTGGAATACAATCATGCAAACAACAACCGTTTTGTCATTCTAAAAATCTTTAAGTTTACTTACTTTACATTTGTGTGCAAGAGATATTTCAAATTACAACAATTTTGTTACATAATTCAGCAAACCTAAATTTTGAATTTGGGAAAGTCTCCATTTTTGCAAAATGGAATTCGTTTTCAGTTTACATCACACAGTAAATGACAGTTTTTCCCAAATCACGCATTCTACAAAATGAGTATTGGTTTCAGTTAATTGTAAGAAAAGAACTGCTTTGAACACGTTGATTCTTTTTGTCTTTTCTATTCCAACATGATTCATCACTGTACAATAATGACACAATTATTATAATTCTTTGTGTACCAAATGTCTGCGTCATTTGTTCACTTTCATGCTCACTTTCATTATCTATTAACTTTCTTCCAAATTTTACACAAATGTCTGAACTCTGATCATAATATTAATCATCTGAATTACAATAACATGTCTCGATGAGGAAACCATTTGATAGAAATTCATATTTCCTGTAATCACTGAATGGCTCATGTTTTCTTCAATTCATAAAGATAGTTATTATATTGTATTCCACAATTTACCAATTTTAATAACTTTTCAATCAACATAACAGCAAAGTGTTTTTGAAATATTGAATCGTTTTAATTGCTCATATAACAACATTATCAAGTCATTGTGATGATAATAATTGTGAATTATTTAAGGAAGTCTTTTGAACAAGTAAAGTGAGATTCACACTTTAATTTAACCAATTGTTTCTGAGTGCCAACACTGCAATATGAAACTTTATTTTCAGGTCAAGTTTCCCATGATGGATCCAACGACTTCCGATCCAACATTAATTATGAATGTCTGATGTTTCCTTATTTGAATGATCTCCATAATCACAAGCTTTAAATTCACAGACCTGCAATTACTTTTCGCTGCAATAATTCCTGTTTGTTTGCACATATTCCTCAGTCACATAGCAAAACGAGATTTCTCATTATTTCTAAATTCATTGATTGAATTTTATAATTCAGTTGTTGCTCACACCTAATAATCATTCAATCCAGTATTTGCTGTAAATGTGGAATTACAGGTCTTTACATAAATAACTAAATATATTGTAGTGTACAATCTCTCAATCATTGTTAATATTAATTCTTATTTTAACCACAGAAACATAGTTGAATGCAAACATTTATTGTACTTCTAATCACAATAAGATTTAACTATTTTTCATGCAACAAAATCATGTAAAATTCATGCGTTTTGTTAAGTCAAATGAAAAAAGAGTTAACATCTCTGTATTGTTTCATTAAACAATGACAATGCATTTTGAATTTTTCGAAGTTGAGCATTTTTGCAAATAAGGAATGTTGTCTTCAGCTGAATAATCACATTGAATGACTAATTCATAGAATCTGCTGTTTATTCTCTTCGAGTTCCCAAGCAACCAAATTAAGTAATTCTGCTGGTTCTAAATTCCTGGAAAGTATTTGATAATGTTTGAGTCTTAAAGATGAAGAAGTCGATATGATTGTACTGATTACTTTTGTTAGAAAGAGCTTAATTCAAACATTTCAGGCACATAAATTGCTATTCTGCAGTGTTACAAAGGTGAAAATCAAGTCAAATTCTTCATCAGTGAAATAAACAAATGTCACTTCCCGTTATTCATTAGTTAGCTCATTCCCAATTTTGTAATTAAACAATGCAATTCACCTGAATATTGTTGTGTCCTTTGATCATATTAATTTTCTAATTATTGTTCATTTGTGATTTGTTCGAGATTTTTATTTTTTGTTTTGCACGTCTCTTACGTATTTCACTTCTTGCATGGGAGCTGGGCATTGAGAACAGAGGATTCGTGGTTAGCACTTGTGTCTTACAGTGTTATGCAAATGTGTTTGATTCCATCCTCGGCCACATGTTTGGGTGGAGTTTGCATGTTCTGGTTTTCTCCCACAATCCAAAGATGTGCGGATTAGGTAAATTGGCCATGCTAAATTGCCCGTCGTGTTCGGTAAGGGGTATATGTAGGGGTATGGGTGGATTGCGCTTCGGCGGGTCGGTGTGGACTTGTTGGGCCGAAGGGCCTGTTTCCACACTGTAGGTAATCTAATCTAATCTAAACAAAACTGACATTTAAAAAAAAATGTTGCCTTTAAAACTTACCTTTAACTGTCAATTGTCAATCTTGTAAAATATCTCAATGTTACTGAAATGAATGCTCAAACAAAACACTGCACGTGAAGCCACACAAAGATCTCCATGACCATCTAATTACTGTTCAGTGGAATAATCACAGTAAATATCTTATTGTGAGATCAATCACCAGTACCACAGTAAGGATCTGGTTATCATTCCCTGCAGTAAATACAATCGTTGTCCTCTGGTATTTCAGTTCAGTCGTTATACACCATACTGGTTGTTCAAAGCATGGTTATTCTTTATTATGAATGGCCAAGGGTTCTAACGGCAAGAGATGTTGTTCGATCTGATTTGTTGCATGTTCTCAAACAGGTTTTCACTATAAATATTGCAAAAAATGTGTTAACTTGGTCTTGTTCAACTGCTGATGCTAACCTTTTCAGTTCACGTTCATTAAACATATTTGGAGAAAGTGAGGAAAGCTGAAGCTGAAGATCAGAGCCAAGAGTGTGGCATTGGACAAGGGCAGGCACATCCAAAGAGCAGGAGGATCGACCTGTAGGGCATTGAGCCATCATCAGAAAAGATTCCTGATGAAGGGCTTATGCCCAAAACGTCGATTCTGCTTCTCCTCGAATGCTGCCTGACCTGCTGTGCTTTCCCAGCACCACGCTCTTGACATTAGAAAAATTTGACTGAATATTCAGAGATTATACTAAAAGTTGCCTCTGTCAATTTAATTTCCTTTGCTTTCTATTCACTAAAGTTTTCATGTTAATTGTTTCTCCTTTTCTTCTTAAATCTGATATAAATCTCAAAATACAGAACACATTCAAATTCACATGAACTATAAATCTGCATTCTCGACAAGAAAACCAATGGAAGGCAAGATAGAATTCTTGAACAGCCTACACATTTAAACGAAAAAGCAATGCCATCCAAAAATGTTTGCCCATCTGTATCTCTCTTTCAATTCAATAATCCTGCAAATAGTTTATAGTTGTTAATTGATCTCTCTGAATGAGAACCTAATCAATGTCAATGTAACCAGTTGGAACATTAACAACAGATTGATAACTGGGTGTTACAGATCTTATTTGAAGTCAACAAATGTTTGGAATTTACTCGAATTCCACCAGGAAACATTCTTGAATCATAAGACAAGAAATGAGATATGTGAGAGATGTGCAAACCTTATTTTTAAATGAACAAACTCCAATATTTTCAAAACATTTCAATATATCTGTCAAAATGAACAGGTGAATGGAAAAATAAAAACAAGTTTCTGACAATTCATAAACTGAACAAAAATTACAAATTCACTTTGATCAAAGGACAGAGTAATATGTAGATGAATCACAACATTTAGTTACAAAGTAGGTAACCAGCTGAATGACAACTAATTAGTGGTTGCATTTGTTAGTTTACTGAAGAATATATCAACTTTATTTCAAATTTATAGCACGAGGGAATAATGTTTATTGTGTTTCAATTGTTTGGACTTGCCCCTTTGCAACAAAAAAAAATCAATCTCATTACTTAGATATCGTAATCTTTAATTCTGCAAAATTTTCAAATATTCTCCAGGAACTTATAAGCAACAGAATTAGATACAGGTATCCCCACTATCCGAAAGTAGAGTGTTATTATGAAACCTCACATAAACTGAAAAGGGGCAAATCGAAGAAGCATTAATTTATATGGAAAACATTTCTCCTTTTTTTTCATAAAAGTGAAAATCCGCTTCAGATTTCTTTCTGTTAGAGTAAACAGGGACAGATGTAAGTCTTTTGTAAAAGCAATGTGGCTAAAGTGAAGTTTCCAACAATATTTCTTGGTAACCTGACTCAAATAAGGATCAGATTTTGTGATTAGTGATATAATAGATAAAAGCAGATCTAATGTTGAATGGAAAAGCAGTTCAGTCTGTGCTTAGGTGCTCTCTAATCACCATTCAGATAGCTCTTGATATATATCTAGTGAAGGTGTGATTTGAAACCTTCCCTCGGGTCTAGTAATAAAGACACTGCCACAGCTCCACAAGCTCCTTTCATAATGTTCCCACTCAGGACGGGCAGGACTGCAATATTATGTTTAATGTGGTTACACAAATGAAAACTAATCAGCTGTTTATTGTAGTAATTTGAATGGGAATTAATTTGGTAGTTTCTGTGTGTAATGGACTGGAAATTAAACAATATTTTACAATAACAATACAATGGTGGTCTTAAATAAACAGGAAGTGTCTCATGACAATTCTTTGAAAGACAGATTGATAAAACTGCATGATCATTGTACTTTGATTTTAAAAATGCAATTCCCCTTCCTTTCAAGAATGTACAACTTCCATAAATTCAAAATGAACACTCATCGATAAAGAAAGGAACAAGCAGATATTAATTCTATTTTCTGTACATAAATGAGTGATGAATTTTAAGTAAGTTATATATATGTAAAAATGAAACTCTTATTATGAAACTCTTAAGTGAAATATAATCGAATCAATTCAACTGTGTTTTCTCAGTTAAAATACAGCTCAATATTCAAAGTAATCGAGTGATTGTACACTGCAATATCTTTACATTAATTAAGTGCTGAGATATAATTCCACATTTATACGCCTTATAGTGAAGCAAACTTGTGCCAGGAGTCAGAGGGGGTAGGGGAGGTCCTTAATGAGTACTTTGCTTCAGTATTCACGAGTGAGTGGGACCTTGTTCCTGTGAGGACAGCGTGAAACAGGTTGATATGGTCGAACAGCTTGATGTTAAGGTGGAGAATGTGCTGAAAATATTGAAAAATCACAGGGATAGATGTCCCCTGGGCCAGAAAGGATATAACTTAGGTTGTTATGGGAAGGGAGGCAAGGGATTACTGTGTTTTGGTGAAGATCTTTGCATCCTCACTGTCCACTGGAGTCACACCAGATGATTGGAGGGTGGCAAACATTATTCCCTTATTCAAGAAACGCAAATGAGATAATCCTCAGAATCATCGATGAGTCAGTCTTACATCAGTTGTGGGCAAATTATTGGAGAGGATTCTGAAAGACAGAATTTATGATTATTTGGAGAAGTATTGATTGATTAGAGATGGTCAGCATGGCTTTGTGAGCGGCAGGTTATGCCTCACAAAACTTATTGAATTATTTGAGGATGTGACAAACACATTGGTGAGGACAGAGCAGTGGATGTGGTGTATATGGATTTTAGCAAGGTGTTTGATTAGGTTCCCCATGGTAGGCTCATTTAGAAAGTAATAAGGCATGGGATACAGGGAAACCTGCCTGGTTAGAGAATAAATTAGCTGGCCCATAGAAGACAGGGTGAGATTACATGGATAGTTTTCTGCTTGGAGCACGGTGACCAGTAGTATTCTGAAGGGATTAGTTCTGGGACCTCTGCTCTTTGTGACTTTTATAAATGACTTGGATGAGGAAGTGGAAGGGTGGGTTAGGAAGTTTGCCAATGACACGAGGGTTGGTGGAGTTGTCGATAGTGTGGAGGGCTTTTCTAGATTGCTAGAGGACATTGACAGAGCTGGGCTGAGAAGTGGCAGATGGAGTACATCCTGGGAAAATGTGAAGTTATTCATTTTGGAATTTCAAATTTGAATGCATATTTTCGGATTAAATGCAGGATTCTTGACAATGTGGAGGAACAGAGGGATCGTGGGGTGCACGTCCATACATCCCTCATGGCTGACATCCAAGGTGATAGGTTTAATGAGACGGTGTATGCTGTGTTGGCTTTCATTCGCTGGGAAATTGAGTTTAAGAGCTACAAGATTATGCTGCAGCTCTATGGATCTCTGGTGAGACTACACTTGGAATATTGTGTTCGGTGCTGATCACCTCATTAGACATGGGATGTGGAAGCTTTAGAAAAGGTGCAGATGAGATTTACCAAGATGCTGCCTGGACCAGAAGGCATGTCTTATGAAAAAAAGGTTGAGGGAGCTGCGGCTTTGGTCATTGCAGTGAAAGAGGGTGAGAGTTTACTTGATAGATTTTTATAAGATGATGAAAGGCATAGATAGAATGGTCAATGAAAGAGTTTTGCCCACAAAGTGGAATAATTTTAAGGTGAATGGGGGAAGTTGTGGGGAGATGTCAGAGATAGTTTCTTTATAGATAGTAGTGGGTGCATGGAATGCACTGCCAGTGGTGACAGTAGATTCAGATCCATCAGCGATTCTAAGAGACTCTTGGATAGGCACATGGATGATAGTAAATGAAGGGCGTGTTGGTTAGTTTGATCTTAGAGTAGGTTCATTCAACTCAGATACATATGCTTCCTTTATGGTTCTGTGGGTGCTTACTCACTCATTTTCTTCAGTTTTACATCAATTTCACACTGAATGGGAGGGTGGGAATGGATTTGTAAATATAAATACTCCAACCGAAACCCCTCACAGGTCAGGAACTGTTCTTGCTACTTTCATCACTCACAAGGAACAGGAAAATAAAGGTTCGGTCACAAATCTTACAGGAACATAGCGGTAGTAATCACCAGGAAAGGCTGAACAGCTCAATACGCTTTTCTCAAGAAAAGAGGAGGCTCAGAGACAACCTGTTACAAGTAGGAAGCTTTGTGTCTGTGTTTTCAGAGATTTGAGGTTGAAATCATTGGGTTGGAAGCATGTTTCATTGCCCCAGATCATCAAAGGTGCGATCTAAATGTGCATCTTTCTTTCTATCTGTCTGAGTTAACAATCAGATGGACAGGTCAATGTCTGAATGTCTTGCCAAATCCCTGATTGAATCTGTCTCCCCCCACAAACTCAGGTGCCTCACCACTCACTGGGTCACGGAGAAACTCTGCCGTTACAATGAGAACTATCTTTGCTGTCACCGCTCCTCGTGCTTCCGCCTAATCCCCACTTTCCTTCATTAAATCCCAGATGCCTCTAGTCCACCCACATGGACATGTTGAAGAGCTTGACAGGAGAATGGATTGAAACCGAGAGTTCAATTGACAGAATGAAAGAGGAAGAAGGAAATAAACGGTGATTGTGAATCCCAGCGGATACAGACTCCAGGATTAATCCTTGTCGGCATTCCTGCAGTAATATGAGACAGCACTCGATGATGAGAGTTAAACCCGGGTGGCAGGAGAGGGAGCCACTGAGCATTAGCAGGTTTAGTTCAAACACAGGAGGTTTGTTCAGTCAGTAACAGTGTGTTCGATATGAGGGTAAAGTGAGCAGTGAGGGGAAATGTTGCCGAAAGCCGCAGATGGACAACTTTCATTGGAACAGGAGGAGGCCATTCAGCCCCTCAACTTTGCTCTGCCATTCAGGATGATCATAGCTGATGTGTGACCTAACGTACAATTTTTGAAACCCTTTAATTTCATCTGCAACAGGCAAGATGAGCATTGGAAAACTAAACATCTGCAAATGTTGGGAAATCAGAAATAAAAACAGAAATTGCTGGAAAAATTCAGTAGGTCTGGCAGCATCTGTGGAGAGTGAACCTGTCGTGTCCAGTGACCGGTCAGGTGACCAACTGCAGCTGACCATTCTGCCTGTTCTGGAACCCTCTCTGGAACAGGTTCTGGTGCGGGAGGAATGAGATTGTCAATGACAACTGAGACAAACAGTAGGATGCACTCAATTAGAATTAGGAATTTACTTACCCCTCCCAATGGGACACTCACCGACACAGTCACACTGCGGAGAGGCTGTTCACCTGCCCCACGTATGGGGAGGGATTTACTCGATCTCACAATCTGCTGAGGCACCAGAGATGGCACAGTGGGTTTAGACCCTTCACCTGTTCCATGTGTGAGGAAGGATTCATTCAAATCTCTCACCAGCAGAGACATCAGTGCATTCTCACTGGGGAGAGGCCATTCACCTGCTCAGTGTGTGGGAAAGCATTCACTCTGTCCTCTGACCTGCTTAAACACCAGCGAGCTCACTCTGGGGAAAGATCATTCACTTGTTCCCAGTGTGTGGGGAGATTCACTCAAATGCAGCACCTGCGGAGTCCCCAGTGAGCCCACACAGGGGAGAGGCCATTCAGATGCTGTGTGAGAGAAGTGATTCAGTGATTCATCCTGCCCCCGAGACCCCAGCGGGTTCACACTGGGTAGGAGCTGTTCACCCCTCTGTGTGACAATGGATTTGCTGCGTCTTCAACACGATTGAGAGCCCAGTGAGTGCTCACAGGGAAGTGGTCATCCACCTGCTCCGCGTGGACTGCAGGACTCTGATTCTGATGTTACTGTTCATCAGACTCAGGAGCGGCCCTTGTACATGATGACACTGTTGCAGTATTGATGTTGTTGTTGTTAACCACATTAACTGGGCTGGTGTTGACTGAACTTACATTGCCACTGTCTAAACCTCAGGATGTCCCTCTGGGCAGGATGTCTCTACAAACAGCAATGGGACAATGAGCAGGGATCATCTGTTTTATTTTAAATTGTGATAATAGCACTCCTGCTTCACAGCACTAGTTACAAGGTTGGAGTCCCCACATTCTCCCCATGATAGTGTGGGTCCCCTCCAGGTGCTCTGGTTTCCTCCCACAGTCCAAAGATGTGCAGGTTAGGTGGATCGGTCGTGCTACCTTGTCCACAGTATCCAGGATTGTGCAGACTAGGTGGACCAGCCATGGGAAATGCAGTGTTACAGGGATGGAGTGCTCTGGGCGTGATGTTCTTCGGATGGTCGGTGGGGTTTGATGGGCCAATGCTCTCCTTCCACACTGTCGGGATTCTATTCCATGATTGAGGATAAAGGCTACACAGCCGGGTGTCCTTGGAGAAGGAGCATGTGGTGTGTATCAATGCTCTTGATGCCTTTAGGTAGAGGTGGGTTCCGCAGGGGATACAGTGCTTTATCTCCACCGCTGCCCCCTCCCCACAACTCTACTTTGATTTCGTCCTTTTCTCACTCTGTCACTTGTAATGGTTTGCTTGGCCCGTAATGGGCTTTGTTTGGAAATATTCAATTGGTTACACAAATGGTTTACTGCAGATGATTATATGTCTAGATTAGTGACGTTGGAAAATCACAGCAGGTCAGGAGCCGGAAAATCAACATTGTGGCAAAAGCCCTTTTCCAGCACCACTCTAATCTAGGCTCTGGTTTCCAGCATCTGCAGCCCTCACTTTTGCACTGCTGGTGATTATATGTTAATCAAAAGCAAAATGGCATAATGATGATTTTGATGGTGGGAAGGTTGCTGTGATAATATTTCTGGTCAGAGAAATGGGGAAAAAGAACGCTTCACAGCTCACAGAATGAGAACTGAAAAGCAGTTAAATCAAACCAAAGGTTCAGACAGGGAAGGAATATTTCCCTGGAGCTTGAGTAGCTGGAAAGTGGTGGTGTCCAGGAATAGACAGGATTTTGTTTTACAGAGGTTGAAAGTTTTAAAACTGTTATATTCAGACAAATTATTTTCTTTAATTTTATTTGCTGTTCAAAAAACATTCACAACATTTTAAAACCAAAATTTATCTTTAACACAAGGTTTGTAAATGTTAAATAAAATCCATCAAACCATCGCTCACTAAAACCTGTTGTGGAAGTGCAATCTCTTGGAGAATCCCTGCGCACTCCTTCCTTCCCGGGCTCCATGGCTATATACATACCTGGGAGATAGCAGCAGGAGGCCATTCGGCCTTTCAATCCTGCTCCACCATTCAATGGGAAACAGCTGACCATCCAGCTCAGTCTCCTGTTCCTGCTGTGTTCCAATCCCCTTTCATGACTCTACCTCAAGAACTATATCTAAGTCCTCCTTTGGTTTCACTGCCTTTTGTTCCAGTGACGTTGCGGTGTTACTGTGTGGGTGTAGGCAGGGGTAATGTGATGGTGCTGCCTCCTGGAGGATACACTCAGCATCCCTCATCATCCTGCAGTAACATCAACTGGGTTCAGCAACTAGAGATAGAAACCATTTCCAGGATATGGGCATCACTGGCTCAGCCAGCATTTATTCCCCATCTCTAGTTACCCTGGAGAAGATGGTAGTGAGCTGCTGTCTTGTACCATTCACAGTCCATTTGGTGCAGAGAGACCGACAATGCTGGGAGGGAGAGTGTTGCAGGATTTTGGTGGAGTGATTCTCTATCTTTGGTTCTTCAAATGCTGGTTAACTTAATCACAATCTGCACATGACTTTGAGATTTCAGTCTGCAAATCTTCACCATCTAGCACCCTGTATAAAGGAATATGTACAGATTAGAAATTCAGAACAGACAATTCTAGTTTCTCTGGAATATCTTTTACCCCTTTCTTCCCCCGAAGCTGTAACCCGCCAACCCACTTTCTCTCTCCCACCATTCTGACTCTGCTACCCCCTAATGTACACCCTCCCCATTCTCATGGAGTTACTGATAAACAGATCCATTCCACCACTTCCCGTCCCTGGTTAGACTACACCCTTTCTGGGTTCACTTCCTTTCCCTTCAGTTGCTGCAAGTCAATAATGTAACAGCAGAATGAAACAAAAGTAAACAGAAAGGGAGATGGCAGATCCTAGACAGAAGAGGAACCTTCAGTCTGGGAGAATGGGTCAGATCCTTCCTTGTTTCCCATTGGTCGATGCCCAGTGTTATGACGAGTTGAGGATGGCCTTTGGCCCCACATGGGTGTAATGACACTTTGACCTCCTGCCCCCCAACCGATATGTTCGTCCTCAAAGTATACTTACCCAAAGCACATGTTCCAAAACCCGCTCACATTCTGCACATGTAGCGTGCAGGGTTTCCCCACACACGTGCGGTCCCTGCCACAGGTACTGTGGGAGTTGTAGCCCCCATGAAGTCACTGGAGCCTGTCTCTGGAATGTGAATGAAAAGTATAGGCTGGAGGATGTTGTGTATAGGATCCCCATTCAGACAGACAGGACCTGTGGGCTGTCACTGGGTTTTACTGAGACACCTGCTTCCACAACCTGATTTTCTGATGTAAGGAATATAGATTCAGCCAACTGGGGCGTGGGAAGTGAATAGGAGGAGCAGATTTTAAGCAGAGGTGGTTCAATGGTTAGCATTGCTGACTCTCAGCGTCAGGGACCTGGATTTGATTCCAGCCTTCGGTGACTGTGTGGAGTTTACACGTTCTCCCCGTGTCTGTGCGAGTTTCCTCTGGCTGCTCCAGTTTCATCCCACAGTCCAAAGATGTGCAGGTTAAGTGGATCGGCTATGCTACATTGCCCACAGTATCCATGCATGTGCAGGTTAAACTGTTAACCATGGGAAATACAGGGAATGGGTGAGTCTGAATGGGATGCTCATTAGAGTATTGGTGTGGACTCCATGGATGATTATCTCGATGTGTTGTGAATCTGTGGAATTCCCTATTCAAAATGCGGTGGATGCCAGGACAATGAGCAGATTTAATGAAGAGATACAGATGTTGAATTTGCAATGAGATGAAGGGTGAGAGAGAGCAGGTGGGAAAACCCAGCTGAGACCGAGGTGAGCTCAATCATCACCGTATTAAATGGTGGGGCTGGTTCGAAGGGCTGCATTGCCTCTCCTGTGCCCAGTGCTCATCTTCTTACGGTAATAACTGGAAAGCTGCATCCAAAACTCACCACCTTCATCTTTTGGAAAAAGCAGGATAGTCAGGTGGATTAGCGTTCCAAACTTAGATAGTGAGGAAGCGTGTAGGAGATAATGATTTTGCAATTTTAAACTCAGGGGAGACAGTGATTTATGGTTTTAGACTGTGAGGACATTCACACCGTCCAGAATACTCTGTTGTGAATATCTATCCTGTACTTTAATACAAAGCCAAGGTCTTCGACAATGGAACACAAAACACCCAGGAAACATTGCCTCACCTCGTAATCTGATAAAAGACTTCTGATAAATCTGGTTGAACTTAGAACACAGCTGGAAAGCTGGAAGATTAGATCCAATCCAAGATCCAGTGCTTAAACAAAGGAAACTACAATAGGATGAGGCAGGAGTTGGCTAATGTAGACTGGAAGCAAAGACTTTACCGTGGGAAAGTTGACGGACAACGGGGGAATTTTTCGAAGTGCTCAGCAAAAGTATATATCAGTGAAAAGGAAGGACTGTAGGAAAAGGAGTAATCTGCCATGAGTGGCTCAGGAAATAAGGGAGTCTATCAAATTGAAATAGAAGGCAGACAAATTGGCAATAACCAAGGAGAAACTAGGAGATTAGAAAAAAACTTTAAAGACCAACAGAAAGCTAGATGGGATTGGGGGAGAAAAGTGATGAGTAGCTGTCCCCAGGGCCGGAATAGCAGTTTACACTGGTAAAGGGGAACCTATTGTGTGGGGAAATGTGGCGTCTCATTGTTGAAGCACTTAACTGTTAACATAGAGATAATCCTGATCATGTTACAAATCACAGCACACTCCAAAAGCTTGTACTTCCAAATAAACCTGTTGGACTATAACCTAGTGTTGTGTGATTTATAAGTTTGTCCACCCCATCCCAACACCAGCTCCTCCATATCTGAATCCTGATAGACAGCCCCACTGAAACTGAAGTGCGTGTCAGATACTTGAGGGAGCCACAGGGGGTATGTTTTAACGGCAAAGTGCGAAACTGAACTAGACTTTCTAACTGACCGTTGCCGTGGAGATAATACTGAGAGACAGAATCTATTCAAAGTCCCAAACCACAAAAGGTATAAGAATGGGAGCTTTACACCAGACAGGTGGGGCTTTACCTGTTGCTGCCTGGTGGTGTTCTGCATGTACACTATCCAGGTAACTGCCATGTCTCATCAATAAAGACTCTAAGAAGACCTCTCAGAGTTCTGTGCCTAGTTATTCCTATCCAGCAGGGTTCAGGAATATGAGGACACCGCAGTCAGTCTTCACAGTGGAGGATACTAAGAACATGCCAGTAATTGATAAGGAAACTGAGGAAGGTGAGGACCTAGAAACAACCATTATCATGAAAGAGTTAGAGCTGGGCAAGCTAATGGAGCTAAAGGTAGATAAGTCTCCTTGCCCTGATGGAATACATCCCAGGATACCAACAGAGTTAGTGGGAGAAATAGCATCCTGCAGCAGAGACAGGCCCTTTGGCCCAAACTGGCCCATGCCGACCAGAATGTCCATCCACACTAACCCCATTTCCCTGCACTTGGCCCATCTGCTTCTGACCCTTTGCTATCCATGTATTTGTCCAAATGTCTTTTACCTGTTGTTAATGTACCCGCCTCAACCACTTCCACTGGCAGCTCATTCCATAACATACCACCCTTTGTGTAAAACAGGTGTCTCACAGCTTCCCTTTTATTCTTTCCCCTCTAACCTCCAACTGATGCCCTCCAGTCCTGGATTCCCTGGGAAAAAGACTGAATGCATTCACCTTATCCATGCCCCTCATGGTCTTATACACTTCTAGAACAGTACCCACTCAGTTTCCTCTGCTCTAAACAAAACAATCCTCGCTTGTCCAACCTCTCCCTATAACTCAGACCCCTGAGCCCTGAGAACATCCTTTTTAAATTGTTCTGCACTTCTTACAGTTTAATAACTGAAACCTACACTGCATTCATCATATTTCCAGTGCTTCCCCACGGCACTGGAACCAACGTGACAACGCCAATGGATTACAATCCATGATCGAGAATGAACTCCTTTACAACAATCCAGTTTTCATAGTATTTCCCATGGTGCAGGTATCCTTGTGTCTTTCTGGTTGTATGGTTAATTAAAGACTTGTCCTTCTACAAAGAAAAGCTCTGGCTTAATTGTTCCTGGGAAACATGCCATGATTTTTCAGACTTTCAAAAACAAATGAACTCACTCTCCACAATCACCACCCTAACATGGACTTGGCTGTACCTCAGTATTTTTTTCCAGTCACACTGAGATTTGGAATATTCACCCACGGACAGAATACACACCTTTCCTTCCACATGAAAAGGCCAATGAATATTCAGATCGGCACGGATCAAGTAACTATCAGATCTGAACATGAAGTTCAATTTGAATTTCTCATCCACAAATCCACCCTTTCAGTACCCTACACCTGAGAACACAACTCACCATATTAATACTGGATGGATCTTTATAAGACAATTATAGTATTAAATTGTAGTTTCATCTTTTCCAAAGTTTTAACTTTCAGTCTAACAATTGCTTTCATCTGTGAACTGAAATCCAAACCAACCTCCTCACTCCTTCCCTCCACACCCAGTTCTCACACTCTCTCTCCTCTCTTTGAATTCAGTTTCCTAGCTCTTGTCTGCGGACGAAGAACCAAATCAATGAGTCTGATTCTGAGTCCACCAGGGTGGGGTGGGGGGGGGGGGGGCGTTGTTGGTGAATCCTCTGACGACAACCACCCTGCATACACTGCTTCCTGCACACTCTGGCCGAAACCCGTCTTACTAAAATGAACCAAATTGGGACTCTAATTGCAGGCCCATCCTGGTCACTTTCCATAAAAACCCTGAATCTTCACAAAAGAGTTCTGATAACTTTCTGCAAAACGCTGCACCACTGATAGTCTGATCACAGTGTCGGGGGGGGGGGGGGGAAAGGGGCCATTCCCCTGGGTCCTGCTCCCAGAGGGAGGAAGCTGCCAATGAAGCTGCCAAGTCCATACTGACCCTCCAAACAGTAACTTACGCAGACCCATTCCCCTACCCTATATTTACCCCTGACTAATGTAACTAATACTATAGGCAATTTAGAATGGCCAATTCACCTGTCCTGCACATCTTTGGATTGGGGGAGGAAACCCGCTCAGACACGGGGAGAATGTACAAACTGCACACAGACAGTTGCCAGAGGCTGGAATCGAAACCGAGTACCTGATGCTGTGAGGCAGCAGGGCTAACCTTCCCGTCTTCTTCTCTATAGACGGGAAGGAGTGGGGCTGGAGAACTGGGGTAATGTGATTGCAAACAATGAATGAATGTGGAGGACACTGGGGGATGGACAGGTCAGTGAGGGACACGAGCAATGCAGCAGCAGAACTGGATCCTGGACAAACTGAGCAATGGGAGAGTCTGACAGGAGAGAAATTACAGGAAGGTTCTGTTTAGAGGCTGAGGCAGGGACAGCTGGGAGACAGTATGGCCTGGTGGCTTGGGCGGGTTTTCTAATCATCCTCTTCAAAGATGCTGTTCCTCAACTCTGAGCCCGATCCTCCTGGTCCAGAGGTAAAGACACTGCCACCATTTCCTGGTGGGCAAGGGATACGGGGACTACCGTTCAAAAGGAACTCAACTGTGTTGGTAACATTAACAAGACTCAATACATAGTCACTGACAAAATGCTGGTGTACTTGAACTTCATCCCGAATATTAACACCTATAACTGGGCAACGCAGACCCCGATGTACAGAGTTAAATCCTGGATATTAATAACAGTTTTGTGCATGGGAAATCATGTCTCATGAATCTGACTCAGGTTTTTTGAAGAAGTAACAAAGAGGATTGATGAGGGCAGAGCATGGACATGATCTACATGGACTTCAGTCAGGCGTTTGACAAGGTTCCTCATGGGAGACTGGTCAGCAAGGTTAGATCGTATGGAGTACAGAACTGGCCCGAAGGTAGAAGGCAGAGGGTGCTTTTCAGGCTGGAGGCCTGTGACCAGTGGAGTGTCACAAGGATCGGTGCTGGATCCATTACGTTTCGCCATTTACATTCATGATTTGGATGTGAACATAAGAGGTATTGTAAATAAGTGTGCGGATGATACCAAAATGGGAGGTGTGGTAGACAGGGAAAAAGATTACCTCAGAGTACAAGAGGATCTGGATCAGATGGGTAATGGGCTGAGGAGTTCAGTTTAGAAAAATGCGAGCTGCTGCATTTTGGAAAAACAAACTTTTGCAGCACTTACAGTTTACAGTAAGTTCCAGGGTAGTGCTGCTAAACAAAGAGTCCTTGGAGTGCAGGTTCATAGTTCCTTAAAAGTAGAGCAGCAAGTAGATAGAATAGTGAAGGTGGCAGTTGGTCTGCTTGCCTTTATTGGTCAGAGCATTGAGTATAGGGGTTGGGAGGGCATATTGCGGCTGTACAGGACATTGATTCGGCAACTTTTGTAATATTCCATGCAATTCTGGTCTCCTTCCTATCAGATGGATGTTCTCAAACTTGAAAGGGGTCAGAAAAGAATTGTAGGATGTTGCCAGGGCTGGATAGGCTGTTTTCCCTGGAGCATCAGAGGCTGAACGGTGAGTGGAAAGAATTTTTTAAAATCAGGCCGGGCATGGATAGGGTAAATAGACAAGATATTTTCCCTGCGGAGGGGGGAGTACAGAACTAGGGGAATGGGAGGGGAGGGTAGACAGAGAGGGGGTGGATCGAGAGGGTTGGGACAGAAATGGGTGGGGGCAGAGAGGGGGGATAGAGAGGGGAGGCACAGAAATGGATGAGGGCAGAAAGCGGGATTAGAGGGGAGGGGAACAGACGGGGGCTACAGAGGGGGCGACTGACGGTTGGGGGGGGGACAGACGGAGGGGGAAAAGAGATGTGCGATCGACAGGGGGGCGACTGACAGAGGGGGGGAAAGACCAACAGTTTGTGGGACAGACCAACAGGGGAGTGCGACCGACGAGGTGGGGGGGGCGCGACAAAGGACTGACCGCCGGGGGTGGGGGAGGGGAAACCAGACAGAGTGTGGGGAGACGGGGGGGAACAGAGAGGGGGAAGATGCAGAGTTATTTTATTGATCTACAACTCAACCCTGTTCCTGTTTTCTCCTCCTCGCATTAATTCCCTCTGAAGGGCTCAGAACAACTGCATAGTTCCTGGAAAGTGGGGTTTCAGGGAGATCAGGTGCTGAATGCGGCATTTGGGACACTGACCTTTAATGGAATGCGCTGGTCAATAAATGGACTCTGGTTCGACTCCACTGTCTGTGTGGTGTTTGCACATTCTCCCTGTGTGTCTGGGTGGGCTTCCTCTTGGTGTTCTTAATTTCCTCCCACAAATCCGAAGACGTGCAGGTTAGCTGGATTAGCTTTGGGTAATGATAGGTTACAGAGTTAGGGTGGAATGCTGTTCCGATGGTTGGTATGGTCTCATGGGGCGAAAGGCCTGCTTCCACACTGTGGGGATTCTGTCACTGAGTACAGGGGTTAGGAGGTCACGTTGTGGCTGAGTAGAGCATTGGTCAGGCCAGTGTTAGAATACTGCATTCAATTGTAGTCTCCCTCATTTCAGAAAGATGTTACCAGAATAGGACTCAACTTCTCAAAGAAAAGTTCCTGGGAAGTGTTGACAAACAAACAGACCGTGCAGTGTGGGTTGATAGTTCCTTGAAAGTGGGGTTGAAGGTAGACAGGTCGGTGAAGGTGGTGTGCGGTATGCTAGCTGTTATTGGGCAGTGCAGTGAGGATAGGAGTTGGGAGATCATGTTTCGGTTGTACAGTTTATTGGCTCGGCCACTTTTGGAATCCCGAGACTGCTTTCAATTCCAGTCTCCCTGTTACAGAAAAGATGTTGGGAAACTTGCACGAGTTCAGAAAAGTTTACTAGGATGTTGCCAGTATTGGAACATTTGAACCATAGGGAGAGGCTGAATAGGCTGAGGCTATTTCTCTGCAGCACTGGACACTTTAGGTGGCTTTATCGAACTGTATAAAATTATAAGGAGCAATGATAGGGTGACTAGTCATGGTTTCTTTTTTCCCAGGGTAGTGGAGACCAAACAAATGTGAATCTTTTTCCCCAAGGTGGAAATGACAAATCCTAAGGAGAGATGGCAAGTTTAAATGATATGAAAACCGAACCAACTGAAGATGCTGTAAACCAGGAAGAGAAACAGAATTTTCTGGAAAAGCTCAGAAGGTCTAGCAGGAGGTGTGAAAAGAAATTAGAGTTAATGTATCTGAGGAAGGATGACCAGACCCGAAACTTTAACTGATTTTTCTTCACAGATGCTGCATGACCTGCTGAGCATTTCAACATCAGTGCAAGTTTAAAGGGAGTGGTTTGGAGTATATACCTGAGAGGAACTTTATGAAGTTTATAAATTGAAGTGAGACCACATCTGGGATTAATGACAGAAGTTTTGGTCCCTTTATTTAAGGAAATACATCATTTCATCAGAGGCATTTCACAGAAACCTGACTGGGATGAACCCTGGTTCGCAGGGATTATCTTTTAAGAAAAGGCTGAAGTAGTTGGGACTCCACTCACTGGATTTGGGAAGAATGAGAGGTGATCTCATTGTAACATGTAGAATTCTTAAGGAATTTGACAGGTTAAATACCGAGAGGATGTTTCCCATCATGAGGGAGTCTGGAAGCAGATTTTGGGTCAGTCACGGAATCACGGATTCTGTTTTAGATTCGTCAAGTTTAAGGCAACACCAACACGGGTCAGGGGTTTCAGTAGCAATGGAGCTGGGGTGAGGTGGAGACAAGCAACATTTTAGAGATTGGAATTCCTGGTGTTTGTGATTGTGTAGATGTCTGATCAGAAGGTCAACTTGGGGTTACAGATATGACAGCAATATTGTGAAGAGTATGGTTCTATCTCAGATAGTTCCCAGGGAGAGGAAGGGGGTTAGCAGTAAGGGAAAGGAATTTGTAATAGCAACTGAAGGCAATGAGTTTAACCACTACAATGTTTCATTGGGGGAAACTGCAGCCAATCGCGTAGTGGGAGTGTGATGAGCAGTTTGATAACTGAGTAATGGAGAGGGATGATGGGGAGGGAGAGCTGAGCATTGTCAGTGTACATGTGAAACCTAACACGGTGCTTTTGGACGATGTCACCTCCTGGCAGTATGTAGGTGAGAAACAGGAGGGACCAAGGAGAGATCCTGGAGGGACACCAAATACAAGGAATTCAGAAAGAAAAGGGAGAGTGGAGATGGAGGAGGTGTTTGCAACAACGGTGAGGTCAAATATTAGTTTGTAGCAGAATGGGAGAGAAGGACATAACCAGAAAAGAGAGACAGATAGAACAAGGAACAATATCTGTGACTTAGTGAGGGGGAGTGGTGAGGAGGAGGCGCAGCCTAACACCAAAAACACTATTTCTACATTAGTGACGTCACCCAACTCCACCCTAGTCTCAGCTCATTTACTGAAACACTCGTCCATCCCTGTGTTATCGCCAGACTTCGTTATCAAACACACTCTTTGCCAACCTCCCACATTCAACTTACATGCAATCTCAAGAGTATCTAAAACCCTACTGTCCAAGTGCTCACTTGTACCAAAATTTGTTGATCCATCAACAAGCAACAATTTAAAATTCTCACCCTTGATGAAATTCCTGGCTGTGAACATCCCTGTCTCCCTGCACCACACAACCTGTGAGACCCCGACAACTCATTTTCTTTCAGATTCCCAACGATATGTTTATTCATTGCTTCACCTGTCTGGCTGTTTCTACTGTTGCCAAGGCAACACTGTCTGGAATTCCCACCCTAACCCTCTCAGACCTGCTTTCCTCCTTTAAGGTATTCCTGAAAACCTGTTTATTTGGCAGTTCTTTTGATCACCTGACCTAATCTGTGGCTTTATGTCAGAAGCTCTCAATAGTATTTCTGTGGAATTATAAACTTAAAAAAAACAAACTGTTGTTGATTTGCACATACATTGTCAACTCTTCACTGTCGCTGAGTGAATAATCTATAACAGCTCTTACCCAACCACATTGTGGGAGCACCTTCACCACACGAATTGCAGCTGTACAGGAAGTCAAACATCACCTTTCCACAGGCAATGGGGCTTTGGCACTGATCACTGGGATCTGTGGAGGGAGAAACACACAGTTGATATTTCAGGGAGTGTAAAATGCATTATAGGGAGGGAAAATGGGGCAGAATTTGGATTTTCAAATGTGTGTTTTACAATGTGCACTACGTTCTGTAAAACCTCTCATTCCATACTGTGAAAATTTCCTTCTCTTTCTGGTCAATACGTCTTTCCTTTCCCCTGCCCTGCACCTTCACACATTTCCAATGCCTTGGCCACAACACACTGTGCTGTCAGTGAGGTTTACCACGTGGTTGAGTATTGTCCCGCCCCTCATTCACTCCGATTGGTTGAAGCAACAACTAGCACCTCTAGCCCCCGTTCCCCCATTAACATCAAGAATCCGAGGCCCATTGTGGGCTGGAGCATGCTCAGTGCTTCCTGCTTTTGCTGCTGTTCATCAGGTATAAGAGAGAGAGGGCTCATCCCTGTTTCTCCTGATGTCAGACAGTAACAACAACTACCTGCATTGTAGGGAGCCTTTCACATTGACAAATCTCCTAAAATGCTTCACGGATGATGGAAACGTTGATTAAAGAGAACGATTTTTAGATACATCTTTAAGGTGGACAGAGGGGGTTAGGGAGGATATTCCAAAGGTTTGTGTACTCGGCAGCTCCAATTGTGGAGTGATATAGGTGGGCAACAGCTTACAATGGAGACTGTTAGGGGCTAACCATAGGTTAAGAACCCCATGTCGAAGCCCCCTACCCCACACACCAGGCCTTGGTCTCACAGCCTGTCATTACACACTACCTATGGTTAGCCACTAACTGTCTCCATTAACAGCTAATCACCCTCCCCCAGCCAGATCGTTATCCACTCCTTTATCCAACCGCTCTTCTCACTCTATCCCCACCTATCCTTTACTCCTTATATCCTCCCCCCACACTATCTTCTGCAAATAAACTGACTTTTTTTCCTCAGTAACATCTGTTCTGTGGAAGGGACACCGGATCTTAAACTTTAACTCTGATTTCTCTTCACAGATGCTGCCAGACCTGCTGAGATTTTCCAGACCCTCCGGGTTGTTAGTTCTGTTTTACATCTTCCGCAGTTCTTTTGGTTTTAATTTACTGGGAGTTTGTAATTCAGGTCCTACAGCCTCTGTCCCAGTCTCTGCTGTGTCTCCCACCCCCACCCAGTGACACTGCACCTGCACAGCTCATGGACAGGTGTCGGCTTGCTGGCCACACCCCTCATTCACTCCCATTGGCTGCAGGGGAACACAGACTCTCCTCCTATTGGTCTGGAGCTGCCGTCAATCAGCCGGGCACCATTGCCATGAGAGTGGTTGACTCCTCCCTCTCTCTGCCCTGGGATGAGCTTCATCATTCACAGTGAATAGAGCAGTATCACAGAACACAGGGGCTGGGGGCTATTCAGCCCATTGGGGCTGTACTCTCTCTCTCTGGAGATGCTGCAAATCTGTCCCAAGTCCCCTCCCATGAGCCCATAGCCTCCCAAATCTTTCCTTAAAAAGTAAAATTCCAAGTCTGTTTCAGAATACCTGCTGAATCTGTGTCGTTCAGACTGTTCCAGATGCTCAGAACTTACTGAGTAAAATAGCGTTCACATTTTCACCTTGTATTATTTGCCAATTACTTGAAAATAGTTACTAAAAATTGTGACAGTGTTAACAATTCCTCTCTCTCTCTGTAAATTCAAGACCTTGCAACCAAATCTGCACAAGATCGAAATCACTGCTTCACCTTCTCAGCTCCAAGGATAATTATCTGTGCTTCAGCTAGCTCTGCACAAAAGAGAGGAATGCATCTTAAATTATCAACATCAAAGAAACAGACCTCCGGTCCAATTCGTCCGTGCCAACGAGGAATCCTAAACTAATGGATTCCCATTTACCAGCTATTAGTCTGTATCCATCAAAACCCTTCCTATTCATGTACCCAATTGGAAGCCTTTTAAAAGTTGTGATTTTTATCAGCCTTCACTACTTCATCTGGTAGCCCCTCCCATACACACACCACACTCAGCTTGAAAACGTTGCCACTTAGATCCCTTTTAAATCTTTGCCCTCTCAACTTAAATCCATGTGCTCTAGTTTTGGACCCACCTAACCTGAGGAAATAGGACGCCAGCTGCTCACCTTATCCACGCCCCTCGTGATTTTATAAATCTCCATGGAGACACCTCTCAGTCTTTGACTCTCCAGAGAAAATAGCCCCAGCCTATTCAGTCCCTCCCTGTCGCCCAAATCCTCCAATCCTGGCAACGTTTTTGTTAATCTTGTCCAAACCTTTTCAAGTTTCACAACATCCTTCCCAGAACAGGGAAATTCAAACTGAAAACAGAATTCCAGAAGTGGCTTAACCAACGTCCTGTCCAGCCACAATATGACGTCCCAGCTTCTGTATTCAATGCATTGACCAATAACGGAGACCGTTAATGGAGTCCCATTTGCCAGCGGTTCACCCTTATCCCTCTAAAACCTCCCTCTTCATGTACCCAATCAGATGCCTGATTCCAAGAACAGCGAGATTGGAACTGAAAACAGAATTCCAGAAGACCTATAATCAGTGCCCTGTCCAGCCACAATATGACATCACAACAGCTGCATTCAATGCACTGACCAATAACGGGGAGCGTACCAAATGCTGCATTCACTACCCCGCCTCCCTGTGACTCTATTTTCAAGGAACTATGAACCTGCACTCCAAGGTCCCTTTGTTCAGCAACGCCCCTCAGGACTTTACCATTAAGTGTATAAGTCCTGCTCTGATTTGCCTTTTCAAAATACAACAGCTCACATTTATCTAAATTGAACTCCGTCTGCCATTCTTTGCTCCAATGGCCCATCTGATCAAGATCCTGTTGTATTCTGAGCTAACCTTCTTCACTGTCCATGACACCTCCAATTTTGGTGTCTTCTGTAAACCTACTGACCATACCTCATATATTCACATCCAAGTCATTTATTTAAGGGCCCAATATCCATCCTTGCAGCACATTGCTGCTCACAGACCTCCGGTCCGCAAAGCAACCCTCCATCATCCTCTGTCTCCTACTTTCAAGGCAGTTTTGTAATGGCTTGCTCTCCCTGCATTCCATGTGATCTAACCCTGCTAACCAGTCTGCTTTGTGGAACCTTGTTGAATGTCCATATCAACAGCATTCACCGCCTTCCTTATTCAATTTTTTCGTCACTTCAAAATACTCACTCAAGTTATTGTGCATGTACAAAGCCACATTGACTCTACCTGATCATTTCTGTCCAGCTGCGCCTTCCTTGTTCGGTCCACACCCTCCCACCAACCCACGCTCCACACCCTTGACCCTCCCTTACCACCACGGGAGATGTAAAACATGCGGCCACACCTCCCTCTGACCTCTGTCCAAGACCCCAAAATGATCTTTTCACATCAGGCAGAGATTTGCCTGCACATCCCAAAACCTCATCTTCTGAATATGGGAAATTTAACATGGTTCATCCAACTAACCTACACATCTTTGGACTGTGGGAGCAAACTGGAACACCCGAAGGAAATCCTCACAGACACTGGGGAGAATGTGTCAACTCCAACACAGACAGTTGCCCGAGGCTGGAATCAAACCCAGGTCCCTGGTGCTGAGGAAGCAGCACAAACCACTGAGCCACAATACTGTGGGATCTTTGATGCTGATGAGCTGCCCCACTGATACCTCAGTCACTCACCCTGCCTCATTTCCTAAGAGGCAGTGATGATGGAGTGAAATTAGACAGTTAATTCAGAGACCCAGATAACGTTCTGGGGACAAGGGTTTGAATCCCATCACGGCAGATTTTGGAACGTGAATTCAATAAATATCTGGAAAAAATAATCTAGTGATGACAGGAATCCATTGTCAATTGTTGGAAAAACCAATGTGGCTCACTCATGACCTTTAGGGAAGGAAAATGCCATCCTTACCTGGTCTGGTCTGCATGGGACTCCAGACCTATAGCAACGCAGTTGACTCTTAACTGCCCTCTGGGTAAACGCAGCAATAAATGCTGGCCGAGCCAGTGACAGCCTCATCCTGTGAATGAATAAAGAAAACAGGTCAGGTTTTGTTCCTTCTCTCGTAGGTACATCCTACAAACTCAATCAGAAACGTTCTCGTACACACTGAACAAATACCTTTCCATCCAAGCCCTTAACACTACAGCACTCTGAGGCTATGTTGGTAAAGTTAAAACCACTTATCATTGCATCCATATTATTCTTACAGATATCTGAGGTCTCCTGGTAAAATTGTGTCTCAATTCCCTGCTGACTATTGGGAGAGGGTCTATAACACAATCCCAGTAAGATGGTCATCCCTTTCTTATTTCTCAGTACCACCCAAATAACTTGCCTGGATGTACTCCCAGGAATATCCTCCCGAAGCCCAGCCATAATGTCATACTTAATCAAAAACACCTCTCCCACTGCGCTGTTGGTCCCTTTCTATCCTTACTATAGCATCTATACCCTGGAACATTAATCTGCTAGTCCTATCCATCCCTGAGTGATGCCTCTGTAATTGCTGTAATATCCCAGTCACATGTTCAAAACCATACCCTGAGCTCATCTGCCTTCCCCGTCAGGTCTCTTGCATTGAAATAAATGCAGTGCAACTGGTCCGTCCCACCTCATTCTGTGACTTGCTCTTGCCTGCCTTGACAGTCTGACCGGTGAACAGTACCAGCCTCAGACTCACCTCTTTTCTCACTATCTCTTTAGGTTTACCCCGACTCCCTCACTGGTTTAATGCCTCCCAAGTGGCACTAGCAAATCTCCGTGCTCATCAGGACCCCATGCTTTCCCCTTCCTATGCCATTGGTACCAATGTACAATGTCCTCCCACTGGTTATTCTCCCTTTTGAGAATATTCTGCTCCCTCTGTGAGACACTGGCACCAGGGCAGCACCACCCCATTCTGATGTCTCACTGTCAGCTGCAGAAATGGCAGACTGTGCCCCTGACTAGAGAGTCCCCTATCACCATCGATCGTGTGGAAAGAAGCCAGTCTCAGTACCAGTAACTTGGCTGTCAGTGCTGCATTCCCCTGAAAGTCTATTACCACCTACATTTTTCAAAACCGTGTACTTGTCTGAGATGGGGATAGCCAGTGGAGACTCCTGCAGTACCTACCTACCCCTCCTAGCTTTCCTGGAGGTAACCCATCTACCTGACTGTATCTGCAGTATCTTGCAATCCTGAGACGGCCACATATCACACCCCCCGGCTCCTGTTAACTCCTCACTGCCTTTAATCACTCCTCCACCAATCCATGCGATCCAATAGGATTTGCAATCACACTTCCTGCAGACATAATCATCAGGATCATTGAGACTCTCCCTAATCTCCCACATCCGACAGGAACAGCACGCCACTCTACAACAGGCCATCTCTCCGCCTTCACAACCTACAGACCATGACAAAGACACAGTCTTACTTCTCAAAAAATACTGCCCGAGATTAGCAATGCTTACATTTCATATCTTAAACATTTAATCAAGAGACCCAAAGACATTAAAAAGAAATCCTCACCTTACTCACTATTGTAGATTTAATAAAATAAAACTGACTAAGATTGATGTTTGAAGAGACTGAAACTCACTGAGCTGATCCCGGCTCTGAGTACTTCCAAGGGTGAGGTCTCTCTGAGGGCAGCTGTGAAATGTCACTGTTTCTCTTCTCTGCCCACTCCATTTCTAGAGAGGTTTTTAACTTCACAGCAAGTCAGCTCAGAGAGGTCACTGCTTGGTTTTATTCACTGGGGGTTGCCTTTGCTGCCCAGACCAGTATTTATTGGCCACCTTTACTTGTCTTGGAGAAAGTGGTGGTTAACCACCTCCCTGAAATGCTGCAGTCCATGTACACCACAGTGATGTTTGGACAACAATCCCCCTCCAGCCCTACCACCCTCCCTGTCTCTGTAATCCCCCTCCGGCTTCACCACCCTCCCTGTCTCTGTAATCCCCCTCCGGCTTCACCACCCTCCCTGTCTCCATAATCCCCCTCCGGCTTCACCACCCTCCCTGTCGCCGTAATCCCCCTCCGGCTTCACCACCCTCCCTGTCTCCGTAATCCCCCTCCGGCTTCACCACCCTCCCTGTCTCCGTAATCCCCCTCCGGCTTCACCACCCTCCCTGTCTCCGTAATCCCCCTCCGGCTTCACCACCCTCCCTGTCTCCGTAATCCCCCTCCGGCTTCACCACCCTCCCTGTCTCCGTAATCCCCCTCCGGCCTCACCACCCTCCCTGTCTCCGTAATCCCCCTCCGGCCTCACCACTCTCCCTGTCTCCGTAATCCCCCTCCGGCTTCACCACCCTCCCTGTCTCTGTAATCCCCCTCCGGCTTCAGAAATTATATGTCCGTGGCATCAGATTTTTATTTAGATTCATTTTTGTTTAATAAACACCCCTCCCCCCAAAAAAAGTGAAATATTTCACTCCCAAACAAATTTCTGTTGATTAACCTTTTGGAGAGGCCGACACATGGACGTTGCACATTGTTCACGTAGAATGATGGAACTTTCTTTAAACATTGCTAAAAAGGGGAGGCAATGGCTTAATGGTATTCCTGCCAGATGAGTGACATGTGCAATGTTCCGAGGATTAGGGTTAGAATCCCAACATGGCTGTGCGGACATCAGAATCCAATACAACCTGGAGTGAAAAGGCAAATGATGACCATGAAACTATTGTCGATTGTCAGAAAACCCATCTGGTTCACTCATGTCCTGTAGGGAAGGAAACGGTCATCCTCACCTGGTCTGGCCTACATGTGACTCCAGACCCACAGCAATGTGGTTAGCTCTCAACTGCCCTCAGGAAAAATACATTAAACACTGTTAACAAATACTCCGCAGGAATCATTGAAAAACTGTCTGTTCCCTGAACTAAAACTGAGTTTCAGCTTCACCTTCTCCCTGTCTCCCCTCGCCCTGTTTACACCCAACTCCAAAACACTCTCATTGAGCCAAGCAGCCCTCACAGTGCAGCCCTGTCATTTTCATTGCCTGCTCACACCTACACTGCCCTCAGCCTCCTGTACTGTTCCAGTGTATCTCAATGGGAGCTCAGGGACAGCATCTCATCTTTCAATGCAGCCCTTTGTAACCCCAGAGTCAACATGGACCTCAGCAGTTTCTGAATGAACAGACCGTTGTCAGAATCTGGAACGTTCCACCTGAAATGGTGCTGGAATTCGAGTCCAAAAGGACTTTTGATGGGAAGTTTGCAGTTAATTGAAAATATGAAGTTTACAGGTTAACATCATGAAGTGAGTGATTGTAAGATCTCTCAGATTTAGACCCAAAGAGACCAGGTGTAATTTGGATAAATCTGTGCTCCCTCTCAGGCCAATAGCTCCTTCCTCAGCTGCAGGGCCCACAACATAGCGCACACCCAAAGGGTGATCCAACCACGAATTTGTACATCTTCCTGCTTAACAAAAATATTGGAGATATTTTCCACAAACCTTTCTCCTTCCACATTTAGACGTCAATGATATTCAGATCCTGATGACTCCATTGACTGTAAAAACTTACTTTTGAGATCCCAGCCTCAATTATTCTGATTTAATATCCTATGAAATGAATTCTCAAAACAAAACTCAGAGCCAGTGCAGGAAGAATACAAGACATATTTTTCTCTTGGTATGTGACTGATGTGTAAATGCCTCTCTTCAAATCGTACACCACCCCCTCCCCCCCCCCCCCACCCCGATCCTAGGAAGAGGACATGTCCATGCCCCTCACTGTACCTTGCCCCAATAAAGATGGCGGCCATATCCCAGGACCTGTCACCTCCTGAGGGCCGCAGCCATTTTCCCATCTGCTGCAAACACGGGAAAGAGTTTCTAATTCAGATTAATGACCCGTACAGAGTGTAATTAACACTTCCCAGCCTAAAGTGACTCATTGTCTCCGTCTCCGAGGCCACTCTCCCCTTCCCTGTTTGCCTCTCCCACATTCACCAACGGCCGAGTCACGTGACACTGCACAGGCGGAGTTACTGGTGACGTGTCATCCCACTGGCCACGCCCCTCATTCACTCCCATTGTTTGGATGACCAGCTGGTTCCACTTTGTCCACCAGTCCCACCCCCTTTTCCTATTGGTCCGAAGCTGCCATCAATCAGCTGGACCCCATTGTGAGGTCAGTGGTGGGATCCTCCCCCTGCCTGAATCAAACCCGGAAGGTGGATGGATGGTGTCAATCAGGAACAACAAGCAGGAGGTGCTGGGAAAGCTCAGCAGGTCTGGCAGCATCTGGGAACAGGAATCTGTCCAGTGGCCCTTCCTCAGAACCGATGGGAGCTGGGAAAATTAGAATCCTGACAGTGTGGAAACAGGCCATTCGGCCCTAAAAGTCCACAGCGTATCTCCGAAGAGTATCCCACCCAGACCCATTCCCCTATCCTATTACTGTATATTTCTCCTGAATAATGCACCTCACCTACACATCCCTGAGCATTATGGGAAATTTAGCTTGGCCAATTCAACTAACCTGCAGATCTTTGTACTGCAGGAGATAGGGGTTAAAGAGCAAATAATGGGCAGGTACAGAACCCAGAGAGAGACAGGAACATTTGGAAAGACAAAGGAGTGGATTACGATCTGGCTGGGAGGGTGCATAGCTGTTAATGGAGGGGACAGGAACCTGGGTCTGGCAGCATCTCAGTGGAGGTGGCGGAAATGGCGACTGATGATCTACGTTTTGCTGCAAAAACAGACCCGAGCTTCCAGCTGCCTGCCACTATAACACACGAGCCTGTTCCCTGGCCAACGTCTCTGTCTCATGCTTACTGCAGTGTTCCAGTGAGGCCAGAACATACCAAATGGCCCGTATTTCAAGGACTGCAATTTCCCCTCCCATGTGGTCAATACCATCCACTATATCTCCTCCACTTCCTGCACCTCTGCCTTTGAAACCCACACCTCCAACTGCAACAAGGATAGAACACCCCCCCTCCCCCACCAAGTCCTTAACTTCCACCCAGATACAACATATCATCCCCTGCCATTTCCACAACCTACAATCAGACTGCACCACCAGATTCTTAAGGGGTTTGACAGAATAAATACTGATGTGTCTGAGGGTAAATACAGAGGGGGGGAGTTCGAAACCAGATTCTGAGTCAGTCACAGAATCAAGGGTTCTGTTTCGGATTCATCAAGTTTAACGGAACACGGGTAAGGGGTTTCAGTAGCAATGGATCTGGAGTGAGGAGGAGACAAGCAACATTTAAGAGATTGGAATTCCTGGTGTTTGGGATTGTGTAGATGTCTGATCAGAAGGTCAGCTTCACATCAGATATAACTGTAATAATATTGTGAAGAGTGTAGTTCTGCTGCATCGTTCCCAGTGAGAGGGAGACGCTCAGCAGTAAGGGAAAGGAATTTGTCAGACAATGGGTTTAACCATTACAATGTTTCATTGGAGGAAACTGCACCTAATCGAGTAGTGGGAATGTGGTAAGCAGTTTGATAACTGAGTAACAGTGGAGTAATGGAGAGGGATGATGGGGAGGGAGAGCTGGGCATCGTCAGTGTACATGTGAAACCCAACATGGTGCTTTTGCACAATGGCACCTCCTGGCAGTGTGTACGTGAGATACAGGAGGGGCCAAGGACACCAAATGCAAGGAATTCAGAAAGGAAAGGGAGAGAGTGGAGATGGAGCAGGATTTTGGGAGAGAAGGATAAAACCAGAAAAGACAGAACAAGGAACAATATTGGTGAATCAGTGAGGGGGACTGATGAGAAGGAGGAGGAAAGAGAGTTGGAAAGTCTATAGTTTAGTGAAATTAGGGTAAAGGGTCAAGATGAGTTCTGATAAGGCTTGACAAGAGACTGGAAGAAGATGTAAGTTTAGCACAAAAACCAGGAACACCATGTGAGGCAGTTTGGCTCTGTGGGCTAGTGAGAGGGAGGGAAGCAGCAGATTGGATTATCTCAGTCTTAGTGACAGAGAAACGCCATGTGCTCCAAACTCTTTTTGTTGGATGGAGGAGACAGGAGGATGGACAGTGTTTCACAAAGAAACAAAACCTGGGTAAGTGATATTTAAAGTGATTAAACAAACCTAATATATTTAACTTTTATCCAAAATATTAAAACAAATGACTGAAGTCCTGGTTCGAATCCCAACTTGGCAGATGGTGGAATCTGAATTCAAGAAAAAATAACTGGAATTAGGAATTTCCTGATCTCCATGAAACCATTGTCAATGGCAAAAAAAAATCCTGCCAACCCGACAGTGGCCCAGCCAGCTACTCACTGTATTAATCACTGCAAAGTCTCAACAAAGGAATGAAACTGGGTGGACCACTCAGTATCTAACAAGGCACCAGAAAACACAGCCACAGAATCAGCCCTCTGGATGGTGCAACGTCCTCCAGACTAACATCTGGAGTTTGGTGTCAAAATGTGCAGAGCTGTCTCACAGACCAATCAAGGAACAGCCTGACATTCTCATACTCATGAAATCAACCCTTACAGACAATGACCAGACACCACCATCACCATCCCAAGATATTGAGATTGTGGTGATGGAAAAGCACAACAGGTCAGACAGCATCCGAGGAGCAGGAGAATCGACGTTTCGAGCCTAAGCCCTTCATCAGCCTGACCTGCTGTGCTTTTCCAGCACCACACTCTCGACTCTGATCTCCAGCATCTGCGGTCTTCACTTTCTCCTGAAATCTCTGAATATGTCCTGTCCCACCGGCAGGACAGACCAGGCAGAGGTGGTGGCACAGACAGGGAGGATTTGCCCTCTGAGTACTCAGCATTGACTCCGGACACCAGGAAGTCTCATGGCTCCTGTTGATTACTAGGTACCATCCTCCATTGGCTGATGAATCACTTCTCTTTCATGTTGAACACCATTTGGAGGAAGCACTGGGGAAGTAAAATGGTGTCAAACGTACTCTGGGTACAGGATTTCAATGTCCACAATCGAGACTAGCTCTGCAACAGAATTACTGACTGAGCCGGTCAGGTCCTAAAGGACACAGCTGTTCAACTGAGTCTGCAATGGGTGGTGAGGGAACCAAGAGGGAAAAAACATACTTGATCTCATTGTTATGAATTGACCAGCTGCAGATACATCTGTCCATGACAGTATCGGACAGGACACATTCCTCTTGGAGACAAAGTCTTGGCTGAAAGTTGAGAAAAACCTCCATTGTGTTGAGTGACACTATCACCGTTCTAAATGGGACAGACTTTGAAGAGATGTAGAATCTCAAACTGGATCTCTGAGGCACTGTGGGACATCAACAGCAGCAGAACTGTACTCCAGCACAATCTGTAATCTCGTGGGTTTGTAAATCCTGCTCTCACCCATCACAAAGGACAGGAAAGGAGGGCATGCCAACAGCAGCACCAGGTGTACCTAAAAATGAAGTGCCAACCTGGTGAAGCTACCAAACAGGACCATCTGCATTTCAAACAGCATCAGCACCAAGCCACAGAGCTAAGTGATCCTACATCCAATGGAACAGATCGGAACTCTGCAGTTCTGCTACACCCAGTTGTGAACGGTGATGGACAATTAAATAACTCACTGGAGGAAGCATCACAGATATCCCCACCTTTACTGATGGAGGGGCCTCACACATCCATGCACCAGATACGACAACAGCATTTGCAGCTATCTGTATCCAGAAGTGCAAAGTGGGATGATCCATCTCATCCTTCTGCAGTGGTTTCCAACATCACAGATGCGAGTTTTAAGCCAGTTTGATTCAGTTTGGATAACATCAAGAAATGGCTAAGTAGTGCAAAGGCTACGGGCTCTGGCAATAATACTGACAGAGGAGGTTCCAGACTGAGTCTGTCTGTCATAGAGAGTATGGCTGCCTCATGGAGTTTGAAGCACTGCAATGGGTCCATGCAAGTCATGTTAGTCAAGGATATTATAACGGTGGCTGTGAGTACTTTTGATGAGGACTCTATTACTGAGGTAGTGTGGGCTGAGGTTAGAAACAGGAGAGGAGAGGTCACACTGCTTAGAGTTTTTTTTATAGGCCTCCACAGAGTTCCAGGGAAGTTGAAGAGAGGATTAGCAAAATTATTCTGGGTAAGTGCAAAAGTACCAGGGTGGGCATTATGGGGGACTTTAGCTTCTGTGCAGAGAGGTAGCGAGTCTGTTTGAGAACGTGGCTGAAGAGCTTATGGGGGACTTTAGCTTCCCCAACATTGACTGGGAATGCTATAACTCTCATACGTTGGGTGATCAATTTTTGTCCAGTGTGTACAGGAGGGTTTCCTGATACAGTATGTCGAAGGCCAACAAGAGGGGAGGCCACATTGGATCTGGTGATTGGTAATGAACCAGGCCAGGTGTTTGATTTAGTTTTAGGTGAGCACTTTGGAGAGAATGACCATAATTCAGATATGTTTAGTTTAGCAATGGAAAGGGACAGGTACATGCCACAGGGCAAGAGTTATCAATGGGGCAAGGACAATTATAATGCAATTACGCAGGAATTGGGATGCATAGAATAGCGTAGCAAAATGCTGGGGATGCAGAGAATGAAAATGTGAAGCTGGTTTAAGGAAGAGATATTGCATGTCCTTGATAGGTATGTCTCTGTCAGGCAGGGAGGAAGTGATAAGGTAAGGGATCCGTGGTTTATTACAGAAATTGCATCGCTTGTTAAGAAGAAGAAGGAGGCTTATGTGTTGATGAGACAAGATGGTTCAGATGAGGAGATGGAGAGTTACAGATCAGATAGGGAGGATTTAAAGAGAGAGTTAAGAAGAGCAAAGAGAGGACACGAGCAGTCTTTAGCAAATAGAATAAAGGAGAACCCTAAAGTTTTCTATAGGTATGTGAGGAATAAAATGATGATTACGGTAGGAACAGGTCCAATCAAAGACAGAATGGGAAGTTGAGTGTGTACCATGTGGAGATCGGAGAGGTGCTAACGAACATTTCTCATTGGTTTTCACTCAGGGAAAGGAGAATATTGTAGAGGAGAAGAATGTGGTATGAGATATTAGACTAGAAAGGATCGTGATTAGTTAGAAACAGGTGTTATCAATTCTAGAAAGAGTGAAAGTAGACAAGTCCCCTGGGTTGGATGGGATTTATCCAAGGATTCTCTGGGAAGCTAGGGAGGAGATAGCAGAGCATTTGGCTTTCATATTTGAGTCATCATTGTCTACACGTTTGGTACCAGAGGACTGGAGGATTGCAAATGTTGTGCCTTTGTTCAAGGGCAGTAGAGATGACCCAGGTAATTATACACCAGTGAGCCTGACTTCTGTTGTAGGAAAGGTTTTGGAAAGGATTATAAGAGATAAGATTTATAATCATCTTGCAAACAACAATTTGATTTCAGATAATCAACATGGTTTCATTAAGGCAGGTCATGTCTCGCAAACCTCATTGAGGTTTTTGAGAAGGTGACCAAGCATGTAGATGAGGGTAGGGAAGTTGACGTGGTATACATGGACTTCAGTAAAGCCTTTGATAAGGTTCCACACAGTAGGCTGTTGGAGAAAATGCAAAGGCATGGAAATGAGGGTGATTTAGCAGTTTGGATTAGACACTGGCTTTCTAAAGGAAGGCAGCGAGTGGTGGTTGATAGAAAATATTCAACTGGAGTCCAGTTACTAGTGGTGTGCTACAAAAATCTGTTTTGGGACCACCACTGCTGTTTGTCATTTTTAGAAATGACTTAGACGCAAGCATAGGTAGATGGATTAGTAAATTTGCTGATGACACTAAAGTCGGTGGAGTAGTGGACAGTGTGGAAGTGTGTTACAGATTGCAGGGGGACTTGGATAAACTGCAGAATTGGGCTGAGAGGTGGCAAATGTAGTTCAATGCAGCTAAATGTGAGGTGATGCACTTTGAGAAGAATAACAGGAAGGCAGAGTACTAGGTCAATGGAAAGATTCTTGGTAGTGTGGATGTGCAGAGGGATGTCGGAGTCCATGTACATAGATCCCTGAAAGTTGCCACCCAGGTGGATAGTACTGTTAAGGTGACATATGGTGTGTTAGGTTTCATTCATAGAGTAATTGAGTTCCAGAGCCGCAATATCATGCTGCAAAGATACAAAAAGCTGGTGCAGCCATACTTGGAATACTGTGTGCAGTTCTGGTGCCCATATTTCGGGAAGGACAGGAGGAATTGGAAATGGTGCAGAGGAGATTAACCAGGATATTGCCTACTCTGGAGGGAAGGTCTTACAAGGAAAGGCTGAGAGACTTGAACCTGTTCTCCTTGGCAAGAAGGCTAAGAGGGGATTTGATAGAGACATACAAGATGATCAGAGGCTTAGATAGGGTAGACAGTGGAAGTCTTTTTCTAGGATGATGATGTCAGTATGCACGAGGGGGCATAACTACAAATGAGGAGTGATAGATTTAAGACAGATGTCAGAGGCAGGTTCTTTACTCAGAGAGGGGTAACGTACTACCTGCTAATGTAGACAACTCAGCCACATCAGGAAGATTTAAACAATCCTTAGATAAGGACATGGGTGATTTTGGGATAGTGTAGGGGTGAGAATCAGTTCACAGGTCAGCGTGACATCAAGGACTGAAGGGCCTGTTCTGCGCTGTATTGTTCTATGACTATTGTGCTACAAGAGATTTCTGCTGTCTTAAACAGAGTGACAGATCTTGTATGTTGGCTTACGAAATGTCACTGATCGCTACCAAAAATGTACGAGGTCAAGTTAGGGCAATAATAAGTTGCTGCAACAGGAGGGGAGCAGGTAACTCCATACAAAACCCTGCTTCTTCTCACCTATTTTTACCTCCAAAATAGAGGGAAAGCACCTCTGGATCCCACCACAACAATTTGCCCCACAATCCTGGTATCTGGCTGCGCACTAGGTGGAGTGGAATAGTCTGTACTGGGACCCATTGGGGCCCTGAAACACTTGGTAAAGACTAAAATCATCTGAGCATTGAGAACCCCACCACATTGTATGCATTTTCTATTGTTTTTACTCGGTTCCCTTGTTTTTCCGAATGAACCTGTTTAAAGTTGTTATTAGACACACCTGCACTCGCTGTGAATTGAACCCAGGCCTCCCGGTCAAGATTCGGGATATTTTCACCGCATCACAAGACATCGACTCTAAATTCCCTTGTCCCTTAATGTTTCTGGTGCTTAGCTGCTGAGTCACGCCCGAATCAACTCTGCAAATGGGAGGAAGGGGCGGAACTGGAGGACCAAGCAGCGGCCGGTCCTCCAGCCAGAGTGAGTGAGGGGCGGGGCCAAAGCATTCTCGGGAGTGAACGCGTCAGGATTGGTCAGAATGCAAACTGTTTTGCAGGATTGATCGTTTTCACTACATAGTGGAGTGTTAAACCTCTGTCATAAATCAATGTGAGATTTTAAGAAATAGTTGTGATGTAAATCTGATAACGTACATATTTTCAATCGATTTGCACAAATTGAGTAAGAAACTTGTTTTCAAACTCAGAACGACTGGTAATTTACATACTTGGCCAGTATGGTTGAGTTGGACCGAACAATCTACTCTCATACTAGCCAGCTCTATATCTGTAAGTCGACAGAACTGTTGTTAATGACAAATATTTCACCCATGATTCTCTTCAGTTATGAATAATCTGTATAAACTCACCGGAAACCTCAGACGCACGCGCAGTTTGGTTCCTATGGGGCACATGCGCAGTGTCACACTGATCGGGACAGGGAGAGGGAGAGACACGGAGCTGAATTCTCCGGCAAGTAGCTGCGATCGGCTTCAGAGAGTGAGCTCAGAGCCGGTGTGTGGGAGCGTCGCTGGGAGAAAGGAGCGGACAGAATTCACAAATCTCGGATAGAGGTAAAAAAAACACAAAAAAGCCCCTCCAGGCCCGGGGAAGGAGGTGGCGGTCTCTGATCAGGGAAGCGGCCCGGGGTCACGGCCGCCATTTGTTTGAGGGAAGAGGGAGCGCTCTGGGCCGCCATGTTGTGAAGGTCAAGGTGCAGGAGGGCGGGGCTATCGGGGTCTGTAGAACAATCAGAGGAAAGGGAAGCCCCATTGTTACTGATGAATTCCATGAACACAGCGTCACTGGGCGGTCCCGCAGGAATCTCCTCTCTCAGTCCCTGCTGTGATGTTTCACCCAATCACAACCAGCAGCTCTCCTCCTCTCTCAGCTCCCCTTCTGTCCTTCCTGCAGCATCTGTCCCCTGGGGCATTGAGCTGCCTGTCCTGTCCCTCCCTCAGCTGTTGTTCTGTAATCCCTGTGATATCCCAGTCCCATCTTAGATTACTTCACTAAAGACAGGGATGCACCCGGTGGATTTTTCTTAACATCAGCAATTGTTTAATACTCACTTACATGTTTTTTAATTACATCATTTTTGAAGCATTTATTTCACATTCAATCATTTACAATGGTGGGATTTGGACTTGTGTCCAGAGAACACTTGCTGAGTTTCTGGATAAATAGTCACACAATAATGCCCCAAGGCCATCACTTCACCTGCTCACAGTTTGTATATCCCAGTGCAACATGAATCAAAACCCTTTCTTCCTGCACAATTGTTTGACCCGGCGCTCTGGTGTAGTGACTCAGTACCTCACCGTCTGGTATCCCTCACTGTGGGGGTCTAATTGCTGCTTCTGTCAGCCTCTCTCACTTTTGAAGCTACTCCAGATCATGAGCCAACAGAATTCTCCGCTCCAGAGAGATGAGGCAGCACAGGTCAGGAATGGAGACTGGGATTTTCCAGATCTATGTGGGGCTCAGTGCCATTCTATATGTGTCACCCTCAAAGCATTAGTCTAAATTCCCATTCTGCCCCTTTCTGTGTCTTCTACAGGTACTCATGGAGTTCCTGACTCAATAGACTTGCCAACTGCTGGCTGGGACGATGGTTGGTCAGCCGGAAAGACACAGTCAGGGAGGTCGGAGTCTTCAATCAATCCTGCTGCCAGGTAAGATCACTCCAGTGCACAGAGCAGAAAGTAGTAAGAGGGATCCAAACATCAGCTAACAAAACAGGACATAGAGAAAGTGCTGGAGGGGGAGCACAGTACAGACACAACCCAGGCTCAATCACCATACCTGCTGCAAGTTTTGTTGTAATGAGACAGCATCGGGAGTTCCCAGTTATCAGTCCAGTCCTGTGCTTTCTTAGGGAGCATCAGAACAACTGAGGGGAAAGCAGGCCTCCCATGAGAGGGTGGTAATGCAATCTGGGATCTTTCTGTTCCCTATTCCCTCTCCAACACTATCTACGGCTTGTATTGAGGACCAGTGTCTTCAATCATTCTAACTCCTATCACAGTTCCTATCTCTGTCATCTCCTCCCCTCTCACCAATTATTTCACATATTTGAAACCTCCAGTCCAGATGACCATCCATAACGCTGTAACTTGCTTTAGTCTCTACAACATGCGTTGTCTCGATAGTCTTCTCCTCCAATAACTGCAGACGTAGGGTCTGTTTCTGTGCGGCATGATTCTTCGGACGAGGTTTCCTAAATGGAATGAGTCACATTTGCCTGTGTTTGGCCCATATCCTTTCAAACCTTCCCCTCTCCATGTACCTGCCCAAGTATCTTTTCCATGTTGTAATTGTGCTTGATTTTACCATTTCCTCTGGCAGTCCATTCCGTCTATGCACCATTTCTGTGGATAATGTTGCCCCTCAGCTCCCTCTTTAAATCCTTACTCTCTCACCCCACCTTTATGCCTCTAGCTTTGGACTCACCTACCCTTGGCTATTCACCGTACTTAGGCCCTACATTGTTTCATAAACCTTTATAAGGTAACCCGGTGGCCTCCTCTGCCCAGGAGAAATATTGACGACAGTGTTACCAATATCTCCAACTCATGTACTCAATGCTCTGACCAATGAAGACAAGTGTGCCAATTACCGCTTTCAACACCCGGTCCCCCTGTGATGCCAGTCCAAGGAACAATGTAACTGCACCCCTTGGTCTCTCCCTTTTCTACAACACTCTCCAGGGCCCAACCATTAACTGTGTTAGTCCTCCCTGGTTTGTCTGATTAAATCCAATACCTGAATTAAACTCTATCTTTCATTCCTTGGCCCACTGGCCCAGTTGATTAATATCCCCTTCGATATCTATATTCCCTGCCCACTCTTCCACTAATCTTGGTATCCACAAACATACTAACAGGGACTGCTCTCTTTTCACTCAGATTGTTTATGTAAATGGTGCACAACAGTGGTCCCATCACCAATCCTTACAGCACACTGCTGGTCAGAGGCCCCAGTTTAAACAACAACCCTCTCCCACCATCCTCTGTCTCTCACTGTCATCCCATTTTGTATCCAGTTGGCAAGCTCTCCCTGATCCTTTGTTATCTACCGTTACTAACCAATGGATCAGGCTTCACCCTGAACAGGGGTTTGTGGAAGCCAGAAACAACGTCTGTTGCTCTGCCTTTGTCTATGTTTTTGGTCACATCTTGAGCAAACTCCAGTCAAGTTTGTGAGACATGTTATCCCACGCACAAAGCCATGCTGGCTGTTCGTAATAAGGCCTACCTGTCAGAACAACTGACCCACCCTGATGTCTCGCTCATCAGCCTGTAGCTCCCTGGCTTTCTCTTGCAGCCTTTCTTAATTAATGACACAACATTATAATCATAGTCAGAGAGTCATACCACACTGTTCTGTTAACACTAACCATACTCTAAAACGGATCTCATCCCACCTACCTGTTCCTGGATCATATTCCTTCATACCTTTCTTATTTCTGCCCTAATCCAAATGTCTTTTAAACATTGTAAATGTCCCCACATTCACCCCTTCCTTGGGAAGTTCATTCCACACACAACCCATCCTCTGTGTAACAATGTGCTCCTCATGTCTTTTTTTTATATGTCTCTCCTCTAAACTTAAAAATGTAATGCCTTGCCTTGAAACTCCCCTGTCCATGGGAAAGACAACTCCCATTAACTCGATCTATCCTCCTCATGATTTTATAAACATCTATGAGGTCATCTGTCAACATTCAGGTTTCAGTGAAAAATACCAACCTGTTCAGCCTTTCTTCATACTGAAGCCTTTCATACCCAGCCACATCCCAGTAAATCTCCTCCCAACCCTTTCCTGCTTAATAATATCCTTCCTATAACTGGTCGACCAGAACTGGACACAGTATTCCTGAAGAGGACTCACCAATGGCCTGTATAATCTCAATATGGCTTCCAACTCCTATATCCAAAGGACTGAGCAGTGAAGGCAAATGAGGCAAGCACCTTTTTTTAAACTATCCTGTCTCTCCATGTTACAAATTTCAAAGAATTATGTACCTGAACCCTGAGGTCCCTCTGTTCTACGACACTCCCGAAGGTCCTACCATTAATTGTATAAGCCCTGCCCGTGTTTGTTGTACCAAATGCATTCCCGCACATTTATTCAGATTGAACTCCATCTACAGCTTTTCAGCTGTTCACGTATTTCATCAGGATGCCTTTGTAATCTCAGAAAACCACCTTCACTGTCCACAATGCCACCCTCCAGTCTATCAGCCTCTCACACATAGCTCTCTATGGTACAAATATCTCTGCTAGGGGCCCTACAATGTCTTCTGCTGCAAATGTGTTGCTGGTCAAAGCACAGCAGGTTAGGCAGCATCTCAGGAATAGAGAATTCGACGTTTCGAGCATCCTGATGAAGGGCTTATGCTCGAAACGTCGAATTCTCTATTCCTGAGATGCTGCCTAACCTGCTGTGCTTTGACCAGCAACACATTTGCAGCTGTGATCTCCAGCATCTGCAGACCTCATTTTTTACTACAATGTCTTCACCAGCTTCCCACAATGTCCTGAGCTACATTTGATCAGGTCCTGGGGATTTATCTACCTTTGTGTTTTAAACCCTCCAGCACCTCCTCTTCGATAATGTGGACTCATTTCAAGACATTGGGTCATAGAGATATACAGCATGGAAACAGGCCCTTCAGACCAACTCCTGCATGACGTTTCTAGTCACATTTGCCACAATTTTGCCAATATCCCTCTAAATCTTTGCTATTCATACACCCATCCACATACCTGCAAATCGCCTCCCCAGATCTACTTTAAAAATTCATGTCGAATACTATCTTGCTCCATTGAATAACTTGAACTTGTGGGCCAGGCCTTTCCTTTTCCATCACTATTTTCAAACGAATACAATTGTGGTGACTTTCCAAAGGGCTCCCCCACTAACCCCTCAGTCCCGTTCCCGACCTTGTTTCCCAAGGGGAGGTCAGCTTTAGCCCCATTCTCCAGTTGGGCCACTTACATAATGACTGGGAGTTTCAGGAACACACTTAACAAATTCCTTTCATCCAAATGCTTAACTTAGTAGGAATCCCAGTCCACGTTTGGAACAGTTAGGATCCCCTATCATTACAACCCTAATATTATAAGAGATATCTGAGATCTCCTGACATATTTGCTCCTTCATCTCCCATTGCCTATCGCTGTAGTCCGACCATAGAAAACTAATGGCCAATTTTTATTTCTCAGTTCCACTAATATCGTTTAACTGGGCGATCCTGCATGAATACTCCCTCTAGGTCCTGCTGGGATGTTTCCCCCAGTCAAAACCACCAGCTCTCCGCCTGTTTTGCCTCCTGTTCTATCCTTCCTGCAGCATCTGTCTCCGGAACATCGAGCTGCTGGGCCTGTCGCTCCCTCAGCTGTGTTTCTGTAATACCTATGGTATCCCAATCCCATGTTCCCATCCATGCTCTGGGTTTATCTGCCTTATCTGTCTGGCCCTTTGCATTGAAATAACTGCAGTTTAATCCACCCGTTTTCCCTCATTGTCTGCTATGTTCATGCCTGCCTTGTCTATTTATATTGCTGTCTACAACATCTGTACCAGCCTCAAATTTCCTTCTGGCCTTACGACTGTTTGGAGTCACACAGCCCTGCCAGACAAGGTTAAATCCTCTCGAGCAGCTCCAGCAACGTTCCCCACCAGGATATGGGTCCCCCTCCTGCTCCCAGTTCAGGTGCCTTCCCAGCCCTGTCTACCTGTGCTGACACCTTCAGACATCCAGGGACTTGCCCACCAAGGTCCCTGTGTCCCTCAGTACTCCAGGAGGACCGACCATTCATGATGGATATCATTTGTTTATGAGACTTCCCACAGTGCATTGCCTCACAGTGATCAGAAGTAAACTCTGTCTGCCATTACTCTGCTCAGTTTATCATCTGATGGACATTAGACTGCAGCCTGAGTCCATCCCCCTCACCATGGACAACACCCTCACCTTTCATGTTATCTACAAACCTACTAATGTTACCTTCTGCTTTCCCATCCGAGTGATTAATGTCCATAATGTCCAGCAATGGCTCCTGCACAGATCCCTGTGGTACACCCGCTGGGCAAAGGCTTTCAATCACAAAACCAACCCTCCACCAATTGTGGAGCCAATTTACCAACTGACCTTGGATCCCATGGGATCTTCCCTTTTGGACCAGCCTTCCGTGTGGGACCTTGTCAAAGACCTTAATGAACTCCATGTAACCCACATCATCTGTACTGCCCTCATCAATATCAGAGGACAGTTGTCTAGCAGATCCATACAGACAATCCTGACTGAAACTGCGGGGGTATCCGTTTCTGGCGAATACATTGTAGAGGTGTTCTTCTTCCTCTTTTTGCAGTTCTGGTGTACTGCAGTGTGTTGTGGCCCTTTTGAACCATGTCTTGATGCAACTTCTTTTGTGTGTGTTGGGGTGGTTGCTTTCGTAGTTCAGGACTTGGTCTGTGTGTGTGGCTTTCCTGTATACCTTTGTGGTGAATTCTCCGTTCGGTGTTCTCTGTACCATCACGTCTAGGAATGGGAGTTGGTTGTCCTTTTCTACCTTTGTAGTGAATCGGATTCCTGTGAGTGTGGCGTTGATGATCGGTGTGTGTTCTCTATTTCTGTGTTTTTAATTATTACAAAGGTGTCATCCACATATCTGACCCAGAGTTTGGGTTGAATTTGCGGTAAGACTGTTTGTTCTAATCTTTGCATTACCGCTTCTGCGATGAGTCCAGAGATGGGTGAGCCCATGGGTGTGCTGTTGATTTGTTCACATATTTGGTTGTTGAATGTGAAGTGTGTTGTGAGGCACAGGTCCAGTAGTTTGAGTATGCCGTCTTTGTTGATAGGTTCCCCGTCTTGTTGTCTGTTCTGTACGTCCAGCAGGTTGGCTATTGTTTCTCTGGCTAGGGTTTTGTCAAGAGAGGTGAACAGTGCTGTTACGTCGAATAGTTTCTTCCTTGTCTACGTGTGTATTTCTGATGATGTCCAAGAATTCCTGTGTTGACTGTATAGAGTGTCTGGATCTGCTGATCAGGTGTTTCAGTTTCTGTTGTAGCTCTTTAGCCAGTTTGTGTGATGGTGTCCCTGGTAGTGATACTATGGGTCTGAGTGGGATGTCTGGTTTGTGTACTTTAGGTAGTCCATAGAATCTGAAGGTGTTGTTGCTTTCAGTTTTCATTATCTGTAGGTCAAACGTGGTTATCTATCTTTTTTGTAGTTTCTCAGTGTGTTGTTTATCCTATTGGTGAGCTGTGGGGTGGGGTCAAACACCATGCAATTTCATCAACAGATGCCTCAGGGAAAGACAACAGAACGAGGACATGCCGCGGCCCAAAGGACTGGCCCATGTTACCATACGTCAAGAACATTTCTGAACTGACAGCCAGACTACTGCGACCACTCGGACTCATAACAGCACACAAACCAACAGCCACTCTCAGAGAACAGCTCACCAGAACAAAGGACCCGATACCCAGCATGAGCAAAACCAACATCGTGTACAAAATCCCATGCAAGGACTGCACAAGACACTACATAGGACAAAAAGGAAAACAGCTAACGATCCGTATCCAAGAACACCATTTAGCCACGAAACGACACGACCAGCTATGCTTAGTAGCCACACACTCCTATGACAAGCAACATGAATTTGACTGGGACAACACTACTATTATAGGACAAGTCAAACAGAGAACAGCCAGGGAATTCCTCGAGGCATGGCACTCATCCACAGATTCAATCAACAGACACATCGACCTGGACCCGATATACCGGCCACTGCAGCGAACAGCTGGAACTGGCAACCGGAAGCGGCAGAGACAAACCACTATAAATGCGGAGGAAACATCACAGAAGCGCTTCACAGGAGGCTCCCAAGCACTGAGGATGTAACCTTGACAGGGGACGAAACGTCTGCAATACAAATTCCCAGCTCGGCGAACAGAACCACAACAACGAGCACCCGAGCTACAAATCTTCTCCCAAACTTTGAAGCCCTTTAGACTCTACAAAGCTCCGTCATGAGCAAGCCCCCATCTCGCTATTTCCTTTGCCTTCTTCAGTGTCTGCAACTCGCTGTATCTTCCAGTAACGCTCTTTAGTTACTGCAGGTCTGCCTAGCTCCCCAGATAACCTGTTCCATCCCCTACAGCTCCATCAATCACTGTAACACCCTCTGCTCTGTCTAATCCTCCTATTTCCCACTGTCTTCCAGGTACAATGGTGATCCTGTAAGAGACCAGTGCGGAATGGGATGTTATAAATCTCAGCTGGGCTTGCGGCCTACCATTACCTGGGAGTCACTAAGGGAGAGAATCTGAGAGAGAGCAGCATAAAGCGGGAGAATATAAATCAGCAGCGAGGGTCAAGGCCGACTGGGACTTGGATCTGGAGAAACAGCAGAGCAGGAGGCTCGAAATCAGCACCGAGTCACAGAGGGAGTGACCGTGTGAGGGAGCAACTTGGAGCAGGAGCTTGAGGCTGACTCACACCTGGGAGAATATAAATCAGCACTGAGGATCGAGGCCTAGCTGTACCTGGGAGTGACAGAGACGGTGACCCTGTGAGGGAGCAGACTAGAGTGAGAGCTGGACGATTACACGTCCGAGGAGACACATCACTGTGTGTGCACGAGTCCCTCCCTTGTTCTGTGTTTGTGTGTGTGTGTACGTGTGTGTGTCCCTTCCCTCGCTGTGTGTGTGTAACTCTCCTCACTGTGTGTGTCCCTCCCTCGCTGTGTGTATCCCACCCATCCCTCGCTCTGTGTGTGTGTGTGTGTGTGGTGTGTGTGTGTCCCTCCCTCGCTCTGTGTGTGTGTGTCCCTCCCTCGCTCTGTGTGTGTGTGTCCCCGCCTCGCTGTGTGTGTGTCCCACCCCCCTCGTGTGTATGTGCGTGTGGCCCCTCCCTCGCTGTGTGTGTGTGCGTGTCCCCTCC